>NC_091950.1:179416867-179706867 GCF_031021105.1 Erythrolamprus reginae
TGATGTGGTAGCTATTCTGGTTATTCATATCTTTTTCTTGAGATGGACAACTATGGGACAAAGACATTCAGCAACAAGCTTCCAACCTAAAGCTTAAGCAAGCAGATAGGAAGAGAAAAAATTATTCTAAAAGAAGCAGAATTAAAGGAAAACAAGACCAAGCCAATTGCCCAGGCAATCAGTTAACAAGGTTTGGGTTCTTCTCAGTCCAGAAGCTTCAATGGAAATAATTGTTAATTTTCAATGCCCTCATTGTTGTTCTTCAGTTGTGTCCAATTCTTCACAACTTCATGGATATATGCATAGTAGGTGTCCCAGTCCTCCACTGTCTCCTGAGTTTGCCCAAATTCATGTTCATTGAATGGATGACACTATCTAACCATCTCCTTCTCTGCCATCATCTCCTTTTGCCTTCAATTTTCCCAACATCGGGGTCTTTTCCAATGAATTTTCTCTTCTCATTTGGTGGCCAAAGTATTTGAGCTTCAGTATCTATCCATCCGAAGAACAATCAGGGTTGATTTTTTTTAGGATTGACTGATTGGATCTTCTTGCAGTTCAAGGAACTCTTAAGAGTCTTCTCCAACATCACAGTTCAAAAGCATCAACTCTTTGGCACTCAGCTCTCTTATGGTCCAATTCTCCAATACTCCATAGACCTCATCCAAAGTCAGTAGGGCTAAGTAAAAAGTAGTGCTGCTCCTAACTTCCAGATAATTATCTTTAAAATTTGGAGTGTCTCAGCCTCCCATTCCAATGCCTGTGTCACTCTTATGACACTCTTGTGACACTATTATGACTTTGAGTCTATAAATTCATAAAAGAAAAAGTCCAGAGTTACAAGGTTGGAGGTGGAAGGGGAAAGTTTTGTCACTGACACATGTTCTCTTCAACATCAGGTTCCATTCCATGTCAGTGTTTGTCACATTTATGACAAGTAGAGCAATATAACATCAATAGGTTATATAGATGTTAGCAGTATAACAGTGCAGATATCAATTCTGGATGAAAGACAGCACTTTTAAGGTTGGCAGATCTGTACTTTGAAAATCCAAACCGGTCATTTTTTGTATTTCTACTGATCTATAGCTTGCAGCACATAATTAGTAACTCTTCCTTTGTTAGAAGTCAGTCAATAATTAGCCCATTAAAATAAAAATAAAAACCTTAGAAATAAAAGCAAATATTTGGATAAACTGATGAGTTCAGATCAGCAGCTGAGAAAACTTTCATTTTGTCTGTATGTTTGACTAGAATATCTCCGGGACCGCCTTCTGCCGCACGAATCCCAGCGACCGGTTAGGTCCCACAGAGTTGGCCTTCTCCGGGTCCTGTCGACTAAACAATGTCATCTGGCGGGAGCCAGGGGAAGAGCCTTCTCTGTGGCGGCCCCGACCCTCTGGAACCAGCTCCCCCCAGAGATTAGAACTGCCCCCACCCTCCTTGCCTTTTGCAAACTCCTTAAAACCCATCTCTGCCATCAGGCATGGGGGAATTGAGACATCTCCCCCGGGCCTATACAGTTTATGCATGGTATGGTTGTGTGTTTGTTTGCTTTTAATAATGGGGTTTTTAGTGTCTTTTAAATTATTAGATTTGTTGTACATTGTTTTATTGTTGCTGTGAGCCGCCCCGAGTCTACAGAGAGGGGCGGCATACAAACTAATTAATAATAATAATAATAATAATAATAATAATAATAATAATAACAACAATAATAACAATAATAACAATAATAATAATATTGATGGATTCAAACTATCCCATAATGAAATATTATACATAAAATGAACTGGATTTTTATAGGAGCTTATAGGTGTCTCAAGGAAAAGGAAATGATTTACTTTTTAACTCCTTTCAAGTTGTTGAAAGAGAAATGGCTCCAATAAGGTATTTATCTCTAGGAAATTGTAGGTGTCTATTAAAAGCAGTTAAAAACACTACAGTTTCCACAAGCAGAATAATGAAAATTAAGCTTGGAAACTAAGCAATTATCTATCATATTAGTTGTTTTAATGGCAAGAGCCAATGTTTATGTAGGGATGCATTTTATAAGGAGCACCATTTAACAAAATCACGCAGTCCCAATTTTATGCATGCTGACTCAGAAATAAATTTTCACCAGTTCAATGAAGCTTGTCCCTAACTAAGGATTTATGGGATTATAGCCTAGGAAACTACAAACTTTAAGTCACAGTATAGCAGTCGTTAAACCTGGTTAACACCCTCATCTGACAGTACCACTGGTCCAGCAATGGGTTGCTCCCAGTTCGGCCCAGTTCAGAGAACCAGTAGCGATGTCAGCAGGAGGCTCTGTCCACCTGCCCGGGACACTTCCGCACAGAAGCATCTAACGCATGCGCGCAAGTGCACACGAGCGAACCAGTAGGAATGGGATTTACAATCCACTACTACACTGGTCCGATAGTAAACCTAAATAAGCATTTTTAAAAAATTAATGCCTAAGCGCAGAGTCCATAAAAGTATGCCAGTGAAAAGGTAGAGATGGATTTTATTATCCGGAATCCATTTTCTTCAGGTTGATTCTCAGGCTATCAAATTTCTTTTGCTAGCACAAAGGAGATATACCTACTGGAGAAGTCAAGGAGAAGTCAAAGATGGGATGAGATAAGAAAGAATTTGAATTTCCAATCACTTGTCAAAATGAAAATGCTCTCAACGCTGTCCCCAAGTAAGTTTTTATTTATTTATTTATTTATTTATTTATTTAGTTAGTTAGTTAGTTAGTTAGTTAGTTAGTTAGTTAATTAGTTAGTTAGTTAGTTAGTTAGTCCAATACACAATGAGGGTTTTAGTGGGTATATATATATACTGTATACACATAGAAAAATAGATGAAGCCTTCAGTAGCCAAAACGTGGAAATATCCATGACGGAGCACTCCCCAAAATACCACGGCCTTGGGAGAGTGCCTGGCCAAACAGAGAGCGCTCTGGATTCATCTGGCCTTCAAAGAACCTCCCTTCATGCAGTCGACTCCTCACATGGGCCCTTCTGCTATCCCTCATAACTTTTCCGCTGTCTTCTTCTTCCTCTGAATTTGGGAGGCATTGGGAAGGGTTCACGGAGATGGAAGATAGGAAGAATTAAAACTAGTTGCTTTGGGCGCCTTGAAGGGACTTGCCTGGAGGAAGTGGGTGCCAGGCATGGAGTAAGAGCCAGGGAGCCTTGTCTGAGACCGAAGCACCTTTTCCTTGCCACTGTCAGGATTCCCCTTTGCCACCGCCACAAACTTTCAAGGAGGGTGGGAGTCCCTCTGGCTGAAAAGCTGCCATGCAGCTTCCCGCATATGTCAATCCACCCAAGAGGCTCCCTCCAGGCAGCCTCCGCTGTTTTTCCCACCCCCCACCTCCCCCATCCCCATGAACAAGGATCAGAATGCCAGCGGTAGTAAGGCAACAGGGGTGAGTTTTGGGATGGGTTTGCACACATTATTCGCTTTTACATTTATTCCTATGGGAAAAATTGTTTCTAATTACGAACGTTTGGGTTTTATTTGTTTAATCCACTGATAATAAAGTGAAGGATTCTCCATGCATATGAACATATCAATCCGGCTGTCATTTCTGCCACATTTGAGTGGAGAGCTCCAGAATAATCGATTCTACCAGTTTAAATATTATTTTGTTTACATATGGGTGGAGGGACTGTTTCTGAATATGAATTATATACCCAGACTCAATTAATAAACAATGTGTTGAATAAGAATTTGAACCTGAACTTCTCTAGTCTAACTGTGATACAAATTAATATACCACATTGTTAGATAAATATATAAATATGTGGTTTATGGTAGTAAAATAAGAGGAGGCAGGATTTATAAAATATTTGTTTCCAATCTACTCTACTATTCTAAAATACCAAAATATTTGCTAATATTTTCAAATGAAAAGTACCAGGGGTGGGCTGCTAGGGGTTCGCTAAGATTTTGTGCAGTTCAGACAACCCCCAAATCCCACTCCTGGCTGGCTCCACCCACCCCACCCCTCCAAGAAGTCCCAATGCAGCCTATTTTGGATGCAGGTAAGTGCAAGGCGCACACAGAGACTTGGGGCGGGCAAAAAACAGACCTACTTGAAGTTCGGGAAGGCTGGAAATAGACCCATTTCCGACCTCCAGAAGGCCTTCAAAGCCTGGGGAGGCCGTTTTCATTGTCCTGGAGGCTCAAGGAAGCCCCTCCCCATGGTGCAGGAAACTGACTAGGCTAGGCCCATCATGGCCACACACCCAGCAACTGAGCAGATAAACACTTGCTAAAATTTTTGAAGCCCAACCCTGAAGAGTACAAGGGTTCAATCCTTAAATCTATACTGTCTCTAGGAATGCACAGTAGCTCCTGATAAAAGATATGGAAAAAAATGATTAATTAAGATATAGAATTTTGTATCTGCATATGAGGAAGTCTATGAAAAGAGGAACAGAGTCTTCCCGAGAGTCTTTGTGGCCTTTGGTACACCCTAGACATTTCTACTTGTGACCAAATTGATCCCTGTCATATTTTCTCAAAATGTCATCAGTCAAGTGGACAACCTTATACAGTACACTTGAATACGCAAATACAGTGATCCCTCTATTATCGCGAGGGTTCCGTTCCCAGACCCCTCGCGATAATCGATTTTTCGCAATGTAGGGTTCCGGAAGTAAAAACACCATCTGCGCATGCGCGCCCTTTTTTCCATGGCCGTGCATGCGCAGATGGTGGAGTTTGCGTGGGCGGCGGGGAAGACCCAGGGAAGGTTCCTTCGTCCGCCTAGCAGCTGATCTGCTCGGCAGCATAGCACCAGCGAGGAGCCGAAGATCCGGGTTTCCCCGCTGCCCACGGAAAGGGGAAACCCGGATCTTCGGCTCCTCGCTGGTCCCCAATTCCGCCAACATCAGGCTCTCCACACGCCCTTTCGCCATAACACGAGAGCCTTCCGAAAACTCTTTCCGAGCGCCTCAGAGCAGCACCCCCACCCCTCTTTGATTCCCTCAACCCGCCCGGCCCCTTGCTCCCCTTTTCCACACTCCAACCGAGAGAGGAGTCCGCGCTGCTCCGGCTGCCGTGTCTCCTTCTCCCTCCTCCTCCTCTTCTTCCCCGCTCTTCCATCCTCCACCGCCGAGGTCGCCAGGAAGGGAGAAGAAGAGTCAATGAACGGCGCCAGCCACCGCCTCGCCCAACGCAAATCGCGAGAGCCCAGACCCGGAGGCAACCCGCTCGCTCTCCGTGGCGCTTCGAGTTTCTCCTCCAGGAGGTGCGCTCGGCGCTCGCTGCAGCGGGGGAAGACCCAGGGAAGGTTCCTTCGTCCGCTGCCCAAGGAAAGGGGAAACCCGGATCTTCGGCTGCAGCGAGTGCCGAGCGCGCCTCCGGGAGGAGAAACTCGAAGCGCCACGGACAGCGAGCGGGTTGCCTCCGGGTCTGGGATCTCGCGCTTTGCGTTGGGCGAGGCGGCGGCTGGCGCCATTCATTGACTCTTCTTCTCCCTTCCTGGCGCTCGCTGTCCGCGGCGCTTCGAGTTTCTCCTCCCGGATCTTCGGCTGCAGCGAGCGCCGAGCGCGCCTCCGGGAGGAGAAACTCGAAGCGCCGCGGACAGCGAGCACCAGGAAGGGAGAAGAAGAGTCAATGAAAAGGGGAGCGAGGGGCCGGGCGGGTTGAGGGAATCAAAGAGGGGTGGGGGTGCTGCTCTGATGCGCTCGGAAAGAGTTTTCGGAAGGCTCTCGTGTTACGGCGAAAGGGCGTGTGGAGAGCCTGATGTTGGCGGAATTGGGGACCAGCGAGGAGCCGAAGATCCGGGTGGGGAAACCCGGATCTTCGGCTCCTCGCTGGTGCTGCGCTGCCGAGCAGATCAGCTGCTAGGCGGCCGCTCGAGAGCAAGAGGGGGTGAGATAGAGAAAGAGAGAGAAGGAAAGAAAGAGATGAGAGAGGGAGGAAGAGAGTGTGAGAGAGGAAGAAGCAAGATAGAGAAAGAGAGAGAGAAAGAAAGATGAGAAAGGAAGGAAGAGAAATGAGAAAATGATTGAAGCAGAGAATGACAGGAAAGAAAGAGAAAGAGACAGAGAAGTGACTCTTGGTGATGACGTATGACGTCATCGGGTGGAAAAATCGCGATATAGCGTTTCGCGAAGAACGAGATCGCGAAACTCGAGGGATCACTGTAAATGAAAACTACTTCCATTGGAATAATAGAAAATGAGGATGAAAGCATTTTTCTTATTAAAACATCCTCCCAATTTCAACAACTGCAGATTCTTCCCTAGTCTGTCACTTTCTTATCTGTTAGCTTTTTCCAAAAAAATTATGCAGGGATAAGAAGATACTTAGTGTAGATAAAAGATGACAATAAATAAGGAACAGAGACAGATAGGACCTACTCTTAAGTATTAATGTGCAAGATTGCCAGAAACAGAACTACATTAGCACCAATATTTTGTGAATCGTGTTCTTAGATGCAATGAATTAATGCAGGTGGATGAATAGAAGAGAAGCAATATGAGCATAATGGTCTATGCAAAAAGAGGACTTGTTGTTCACCTTTTTGTAAAGTAGCTCAAAAACAGTTGCAAACCTGATGGTTTTAAATTCAGGAACAAATCCCGTTGTAACACTATTTTAAAATATTTATATTTGAAGAAAAAAGTAAGTACGGTAAGTTAAGATTTCTTTACTCTCAATTATGGATGTGCAGTGCTTTGGAAATAAATTGGAAGAGGTGCTTCAAAGCACAAAGGAATATGAATGTTGCACTTTTCTGCAATGCTTTAAAGCAGCCGCATCTTTTAGCAAGATTGCACACTGCCCTATACTGCCATTAAGCCCCTTTTCAAGGCAGAATCCACCATATCACAGAACTCTGCTTTGGTCCCATTATTACAGCCCTGGACACTCTTTAAGTATGGATGGAAAACATCAAAATTTTACTTTAACATTTAATAGAATGCAGTTGTTTATGTTAATTCACTGTCACACTGGAAAATCTTCTGCCAATCCAGATAGTACAAAGTATATTAACTTGAAATATTAGGACAAACTAATGACATTTGAAAAATCCATATTAAAAAGCAGCCTGGGAACAAGATCGGCAAGCATAATTCAAAATTTAACTAGAAGGGACTATGACTGCAGTGGCATCTCATGGAGTAAAATATTGTCAAGAAAACTGAAAGGACTAGTTCAGGCAGTCACCAGGAATCACTACGGACTTAAAGGCACCGGGGGGAAAAATCCCAGGATGTTTTTAACATATTCAACTTGAAGTGACTCCTGATGGTTTATAAATGTTAAAATCAAAGCAGATCAAAATAAGAAAATGACAACAGCACAGTCCATATATGGTCACCCAATGTTTAAAACATCTCCACAGCTTCCATTCCAAGTGTCTCTTTATATCAGGCAGTCTTAATGCTTTAGGGAAGGAGGATAGGGTCTTTCAAAGGATGGGTCCATTACCGAGAAGAACCTGTTTTGAATCCATGACACTTTGAGTTCCTATAGGAATGAGACCACACTCCTTCTCTTCAACTGCACACTTTCCACACTGGTGACAAAAAGAAGCTCTAAAAGTTATTAGAGTGGAAAAGGACTAGCAAGAAAAGTTTTTTATTTTATTTTAAAAGTAACTGATGCACCTATATATATGCAGTATGTTGTATTTATGCAATTTGATACTTTAATTTTGCTTACATAAATTTAACTTTATATGAATGTATATATGTTTTTAAATTATACCAAAGGTGGTATTTAGACAGTTTTGACCAATTTGTCCAAACTGGGAGCACAAATAGTAGATAGTGGGTGGACCTGCCTACCCATCCTGACTCTATGACATCCTATGTAAGGATGCTTTTGACACTGAGCACATGTGCGGAAGGCATGTGAGTGCAGAAAGCACATGTGTAGAAGGCCGGGCATGTTGCAGTATAGCATAAAAATGTTAGAATAGGATTATATCATATTATATATATCTGGACCTCTAGCATAAAAATGCTCTGCTTACCCTGATTCTATTATAAGCCAGGATAGGATGGTACTAACTTGCCTAGTCTGTATTCCTGGTAAATTACAACAGGGAAACAAAAGGGCTCAATAAACATCTCACTGATAAACAAGTTTACATCACTTCAGACAGGACGTTATACGATCAAAGGGGGAGATTTACATTGCCTGAAGCAAACACAGGACGAGAGGGTGATTAAGGAGATTGGTTGTGATAAGGCAGAAGGCTTCAGAGAAATTAGGTGTGAGAAACATTTGCTCTGAGGAAGCGTTTCTAGGAAATTGGTTTGTGATATCTGGGGGAAAGGAAGAACTCAAAGATATGTTATGTTTGAAGTTATGTTATTGGATGTTTGTGTATCACTTGACATATACGTGTAATTATCCCCATTTGTTTATGCTCCCAAATAAAAAGAGGTACATGGCTCCATACTATGTCACTTCACCCAGAGAGAATATGTGTCCAAGTCTTCTTTTTAGGATTCGCGTTCGTGAGTGATACCACACGGCTGGGTTGCTCTTAGCCCCTTTGAAGACATTGTCTTCATCAGGGACTTTGACAGCATCCACACGGGCACATGCCCAAACTGCGTGTGTTTATGCACAAAATGAATGTACGCGCATGGGATGAAATGGTGGCGACAAAATGGGAAACCTACCCATGAATTACACTATATACATCCATCTCTCTCTCTCTCTGTGTCTCTCTCTCACACACATACACACCCATGCACGCACACACACACACCAGAATTGAGAAAGGATGGGAGGGAGAGAAAAAGATACACTCTCACTCATAGGAAGAAAAGTGATGTCTTTTCTTAAATTATTACCAATTTATTTCAGTCTGAACAGGCTTTTCCTGAACCAGATAACAGTTGGAATAGCATGAACATAGGACAGCAAGAGTAGCTTAAATATTATGGCCTTAGTAAAACTCTCGCCCAGCTCCTGCCCCAAGGACTGTGATGTGGGGGAGACATCAACATGCTGCAGGCCTGTTTTGCCCCCGGTGGAATCTGATGATGAAGGCTCCTCTGACCAAGAAGACATGAGTGACAGAGAGGAGGAGAGTGTGGCAGACAGCTCAGAAGGAGATCAATTATCTAGCTCCTCCTTGGATTTGGAAAAAGAGTTAATGATACAGCCACGCATGTGGAGAGCAATGCATAGGCAACAACAACTGAGAGATTATTATCAAAGAAAATGAGGCCACCTGTGGTTGGGTGGGGCTGTGGTAATTAGTGAGGCTGCTATAAATAGCAGCCTGTGGGTTTGGCCATTGTGGAGGATTATCTGATTGTTGTGTTTCGTGACTGCTTTACTGACTTTGACTTTTTGTGTGCTGATTTCCCCCCGCTTTGAAACTAAACCAGAGCAAAGTGTGTTTCACTTTGTGAAAGAAGGACTGTGAATTGCCTCACAGCTGCAAGCTAAGTATCACAGAACTGATAAGGGACTTGTACAAATTACCAGTTTGGTTGGAGACCAGTGCTCTTTGCTATACCAAAAGAGGGCTTGGTTTAAGTGAATTTTCATTATAAAGAACATTGTTTTGAATTTTCAAATGTGTGTGTGTCTTAAATTTGTACCTGTGAATTTTTGGGAGGAGTCTACCAGAGAGCCCGACAGAACACTTTCTATATTGTCCAGAGCTATTTCTGATGGGGAAAATATCTGCTGTCTTGATGAGCATATTAGGCAGCAGTACAAAGCTTTGATGAGATGCTTTATTTTGATGAGGTCTTGTGTGAAGCATGTCTGCAAAGCTGCTTTGAAAAGCAATGCCAGCTCTTCTGCTTCTAATAAGTTAAGAAAAATGGACACCTTCATGCATTTGGCATTGTTCTGGGCCTGTAGTCCAGTAATAACCAGATGAGGATTTCACAAATACTCTGTTCTCAGATGTGGACTTGAAGGAAAATATATTTCTTTCTTCACTGAATGAGTACTGTGCTTCCTTCAAGGTGTGAAGTAAAGATAAATTACAGCCACTTTGCATAGGCCTATATAATTGTTTTGCTATTAGCAACACAACATAGTTCAAATACATTTGCCTTCTAAAACTGACAAATGTGAGCAATAATGTATTACTATGAGTTTGGAAAGGGTAGAAACGGTGATTTTTTTTTGGCCAATTTAGCTCAGAAATAAGGATCCAAATTGTCCTGTACAATATATACATTTATTTTAATCAAAACCAATGAACACAAAGGGTCACCGAGCTGTGTTTTCAAAAATCATTTTGACAAGAGCTCCTCTTAGTGGTCTGATAGGTTTTCTAATTTCTGCTCTTCAATTCCTGAATGTAATTATTATTACAATAATAACATCCAAATGTAAAAGAAAGGATAGAGGAGTGATGTCATTTTATGTATTTCTCATTTCCTTTAAAGTATTCATTAACTACTAAATGTCTTATAATGATCCAAAAGATGATGAACATGTAATTAAGATGAGTTATGAAATAATGAGGGTATGAAATAAATGCTGCCATCAGCGTTACAGCAAACAGAAAGTCAGCTGACAAAAAAAAAATTTTGGAGGTTAAAAACAAAATTGATCAAATATCGCCTGGAATATTTTGTCTCATAAATTCTGCAGGACTAATATATTAACTAATACTATGTGTTGCTAGTTGTTTGCCTCTCTTTTCCTTTGAAAAGAGATATAACAAGCAGGAAGAGGGAGATTGTTATCCCCTTATATAGAGCACTGGTGAGACTACATTTGGAATACTGAGTTCAGTTCTGGAGACCTCACCTACAAAAAGATATTGACAAAATTGAACGGGTCCAAAGAAGGGCTACAAGAATGGTGGAAGGTCTTAAGCATAAAACGTATCAGGAAAGACTTAATGAACTCAATCTGTATAGTCTGGAGGACAGAAGGAAAAGGGGGACATGATCGAAACATTTAAATATGTTAAAGGGTTAAATAAGGTTCAGGAGGGAAGTGTTTTTAATAGGAAAGTGAACACAAGAACAAGGGGACACAATCTGAAGTTAGTTGGGGGAAAGATCAAAAGCAACATGAGAAAATATTATTTCACTGAAAGAGTAGTAGATCCTTGGAACAAACTTCCAGCAGACGTGGTTGGTAAATCCACAGTAACTGAATTTAAACATGCCTGGGATAAACATATATCCATTGTAAGATAAAATACAGGAAATAGTATAAGGGCAGACTAGATGGACCATGAGGTCTTTTTCTGCCGTCAGTCTTCTATGTTTCTATGTTTCTATCTCCTCTTTCTGAAGAAAATTTACATGTGTAAATTTTACACTGTTACACTGTAAAATCTGAATTACCGGTATGTGAAATACTGTACACATTTGGCATTCACACAGATCTTGGCCAAAGCAAAAGCTAGAAAGTTAATGATCACAAGTTGATTGGCCAGAAGCAATGGCATAAGCAACAAAAGAGCCTCTTAAAATATGATCAATTTTTTAATATCCATTTTTTAATTTTGATTTTTTAAACAAAGAGTTAAAATACAAAACTCCCTCAATAAAGTTTATAAAATCCACCAAAAAGCAGACATTGTGCCAAAAAAGACACAAATGCATACTCATATATTATTCACCCCCCCCCAGTTGAGTACTGATAAATACATTGCGACATTAGTTTATTTTATTTATTTATTTATTTATTATTTAGATTTGTATGCCGCCCCTCTACGAAGACTCGGGGCGGCTCACAACACGATAGAACAAATCATAAATAATCCAAATAACTTTAAAATATTTAAGATTTTTAAAAAAGCCCCATATACTAACAGACACACACACAAGCATACCATATATAAATTGAACATGCCCGGGGGAGGTGTTTCAATTCCCCCATGCCTGATGGCAAAGGTGGGTTTTAAGAAGTTTACGGAAGGCAGGAAGAGTAGGGGCAGTTCTAATCTCTGGGGGGAGTTGGTTCCAGAGAGTCGGTGCCGCCACAGAGAAGGCTCTTCCCCTGGGGCCCGCCAACCGACATTGTTTAGTTGACGGGACCCGGAGAAGGCCCACTCTGTGGGACCTAATCGGTCGCTGGGATTCGTGCAGCAGGAGGCGGTCTCGGAGATATTCTGGTCCAGTGCCATGAAGGGCTTTAAAGGTCATAACCAACACTTTGAATTGTGACCGGAAATTGATCGGCAGCCAATGCAGACTGCGGAGTGATGGTGAAACATGGGCATACCTAGGTAAGCCCATGACTGCTCTCGCAGCTGCATTCTGCACGATCTGAAGTTTCTGAACACTTTTCAAAGGTAGCCCCATGTAGAGAGCATTACAGTAGTCGAACCTCGAGGTGATGAGGGCATGAGTGACTGTGAGCAATGAGTCCCGGTCCAAATAGGGCCGCAACTGGTGCACCAGGTGGACCTGGGCAAACCCCCCCCACCACCACCACTTGTGAAACAGGCCCAACATTTTTAAGATTGTACAGTATTTCTATTTACAAATTATTGATCTGTCATTTTTCTACAATATGGTTAACAATATAGTTAACAGGCAAAGAACAAAAAAGACAAGATTAAAATTTCAAAACCCTCTATTAACAATCTATTATTATTATTATTATTATTATTATTATTATTATAATATATCTATTGACTATGAGGAATCATTGACTGAATTCTGAGCAAAAGGTTTCATTAAAAGAAAGTAACCTTTTTCATCAAGTAATCTTTCCATTCAGATTTATATTTGATCATATTGAACAAAGGCCTATTCCAAATCTCACCAGCTCTCATCAAGCAGTTATCCTTGAAATTTGATTGAAAGTGGCTGTAGAAAACAAAACAAAATGAATCTTGAATGCAGTCGTGAGTGAAAAACTCAGACTAAATTTTAACAATCTAACCATTTTCTTTATTAGAACTGTACTGAATATTCCATTTGAAGGGCAAGTCACAAAGAGCATGGGGGAGAGGATTGTTTCTAAATAGGTCATTCAATTCTTATAATATCCACCAATTTTAGTCTCTTTTTTCCCATTATGTGTTTCTTTTATATTTCTTAGGCCAAGCAATTTCTGTTTTTCTAGAATTATTCCCTTGTGCAGTTCAAACAAACAGATCTTGCTCTTATAAGGGCAAGACCAAAAAGATATAGGACATCGTGGAAGACAAAAGTACCGTAATCCCTCTTTCTACCTTTATGCATATCAGAAGAAATTTAATGCATATCTCAATATATATTCCTGCAGCACTTATCCACAAGAGAACAGGACTTTCCCTATCATAGTCCTCATTTTAAATAGTCATTTAGTGACTATTCAAAGTTACATGGGCACTGAAAAAATGACCTACGGATGTTTTTCACATTTATGATCATTGCAACATTTCCACAGTCACATGATCAAAATTGTTATGCTTGGCAATGGATTCATATTAATGATGGTTGCAATGTCCCAGGGTCATATGATCGTCTTTGGTTATTTTTACAAGCAAAATCAATGGGAAAGCCAGATTCATTTAACAACATGGCAAGAGAACTCATAAAATGGGAATAAATTCACTTCACTTTAACAACAGAAATTTTGGGCTCAATTATGGTTGTAAGTCAAGGATGACCTTTATGCTTCTTTTGAAAGTTTTGTCTCTAACCCGTTTTTTTAATGATACTTGGAATGGAATTTGCTCTTTTCATGATGGCATAGGCATAGCTGACAGTTTCCATTAGCGTTTAGTATTTCTTACCTTTTTCTTTGCAAAACTGGTTTGAAAGTCATCCATTTGCATGCCAATTCCTATGATTGGGTTTTCTCTTGTCATTTTATTATGATAGTATCATTTTGCATTGGCTTAGCTTTCACTGAATTTAATTTGCCATGACTCCCTTTATTGCCCATTGAGAAGGCAGTTTTTCTTCACTTGTTTGGTTTTCACTATCCTGAATAATTTGATTATATTTGCAAATTTGATGACATAACTCTTCCCCTGACTCAACAAAACAGTCCTGCATAGTTCTCTGTTTACTGCCTTCACTTGAAATACCTCCTATTCATTCTTATGCTTTTCATTTAATTTCCAGGTCAGTCATTAGTTTATAAAAGAATTTACCACTGCTAGGTGCTACAGTGATTAGAGTGCAGTACTGCAGGCTACTTCAGCTGACTGCTAGCTGCAGTTCAGAAGTTCAAATCTCACCGGCTCAAGGTTGACTCAGCCTTCCATCCTTCTGAGGTGGGTAAAATGAGGACCCAGATTGTTGAGGACAATATATTGATTCTGTAATCACTTAGGGAGGGCTATAAAAGCACTATGAAGTGGATATAAGTCTTATTGCTATTGATATCCGTCCATGACTCTTTGAGTTTGAAATCTTTGAGGAGGGACATGTCAATTCTTTTCTGAAGACCAAAAATGTATCATTGTATCAGTTCTGTATCTGTTTATATATGTGATGACAGAATATATTAAAGCAGTGATGCCGAACCTTGTTTTTCATCAGGTGCCGAAAGAGCATGCGTGCACACCATCGCGCATGCACAAGTGCCCACATTCATAATTCAATGCCTGCGGAGGGCAAAAACAACTTCCCCCACCCCCCAAAGGCCCTCTGGAGGCCGAAATTGTCTGTTTTCCAACTTCTGGTGGGCCCAATGTTTCACCCCCCCTAGGCTCCAAATGCTTCCCTGGAGTCGGGAGAGAAAATGCCTTCCCCCATCCCCCTGGAGGCACTCTGGAAGCCAAAAACATCCTTCCAGAGTTTCTGTGTGAGCCAAAAATCAGCTAACCAGCACACACATGCACATTGGAGCTGAGCTAGGGCAATGGCTCTGCGTGCCAGCAGATATGGCTCTGCGTGCCAGCTGTGGCACCCGTGACATAGGTTCGCCATTACTGCATTAAAGTCTTTGGGGAAGAGCCTCTCTACCAGAATCTTCTGCTTCTTCCTTAGCAGATTCAAAGTGTTGGTAATGACCTATAAAGCCCTACATGGCATCGGACCAGAATACCTCCGGGACCGCCTTCTGCCTCACAAATCCCAGTGGCCAATCAGGTCCAACAGAGTTGGCCTTCTCCGGGTCCCGTTGACTAAACAGTGCCATCTGGCAGGACCCAGAGAAAGAGCCTTCTCTATGGCGGCCCCAGCCCTCTGGAACCAACTCCCCCTGGAGATTGGAATTGCCCCTACACTTCCCGCCTTCCACAAGATGTTGAAGACCTATCTATGTCACCAGGCATGGGGGGAATAATTATCTCTTCCCCCCACTACCACCTTTTTTCCTGACTGTAATACATGAGAATGGTATGATTGTGCAGTAATGATTGTTTTTAATATCTATGGGTTTTGAATTTCATTTTTAATTTATATTGGATTTGTACTCTATATATTGTATTATTGTTGTTGTGAGTCATCCCGAGTCTTCGGAGAGGGGCGGCATACAAATCAAATAAATAGATAGATAGATAGATAGATAGATAGATAGATAGATAGATAAAGATAGATAGATAGATAGATAGATAGATATTGTTCTTTTCATATTCATAATATTTTCCATCAGTTATGGCAGAAATGAGGTGAGATTTTCATTGCACTTTCCCCTGAGCTTGCCAGCATGACAGAAACCGACCAGAACCATAATCCTGTCAGATCTAAAAGAACTATATCTGCCCCTAATCCCTCCCTTTCTTATAAGAAACATGGTTCTCCATTAACAAAGGTAAATGAAAAAGAAAATGGCTGGAAGTAATCAAGAGACAAAACAGTGCAACTGGCTAAAGGAAGACCCGGTGAATAGAATGGAGTGGAGTGGGGTGGAGTGGGGAGGAGTGGGGAGGAGTGGGGAGTAGAGTAGAGTAGAGTAGAGTACAGTAGAGTAGAGTAGAACAGAACAGAACAGAACAGAGAATGGAATGGAGAATGGAGAATAGGGAATAGGGAATAGAGAATAGGGAATAGGGAATAGGGAATAGGGAATAGGGAATAGGGAATAGGGAATAGGGAATAGAGAATAGAGAATAGAGAATAAATAGAGAATAGAGAATAGAGAATAGAGAATAGAGAATAGACAATAGAGAATAGAGAATAGAGAATAGAGAATAGAGAATAGAGAATAGAGAATAGAGAATAGAGAATAGAGAATAGAGAATAGAGAATAGAGAATAGAGAATAGAGAATAGAGAATAGAGAATAGAGAATGGAATGATAATATAATACAGCCCTACTAGCTGGTTTGCAATCCAGGGCATAAGTCAGGGTTATGGGAATTAGTTGTTTAGCAGAGTGATTGCCTTGGGGGGAGGGGGGAACTGCCTTTAATGCCCAACAGCAGGGGTGTCAAACTGACATCTTCATGGCATCATCATGTGACATATCATATATTTCACCACTTCACTAAAATGGGAATGGGCATGGCCAACTCATGACACATCTAGGCTGTGGGCACCACAAGTTTGACACCCCATGTACTAAAGCATCGTCCTGAGGGGGGGAAATAAAGCAGTTTATGTGCAGGATGTGAGGGGTCTGTAGATATTTTCACAACACTCTTACTAGCTTGTGCAGTATACAGGTACTTGAAGGAAGGAAGGCTGGTTGCAATTATTTTTAATTAAGAACACTCTTATCTTTTAATCTCATCTTTTCCTCATCTTTTATTTAAGAATACCCTAAGAAAGTAACTACAGTTCATTTGATCCACAAGAACCATCTGCTATTTCCAGCATTGCTACTACCTGTAAAAAGTGTCATTTCCCTTAGCAATAAAAAGGCTGATCCAGTTTTTCCTATAAAGCCCCAAATCTTGACAAGGAATCAGAGTCCTAGAATTTTGCTCTCTATGAAATGCATATACAAGCTCTGACTTTTCTATTGTTCTCTGTTCCTCTCACCTTGTGAAGCTGGAAACCAAGGACCATTGAAATAAATGGTTGTCTAATTCTCCTGAGTATTTTGCTCAGTTCTTCAGAATGTTCTACAACATATCAATTTACTCAAACATGATGCTGGACCAATGTAATGTGTTAATTTTTTATTTTATTTTTTTTACAAATGGATGACATTAATCTATTTTCCCTCTTCCATTAAGAAAACCAAATTCAATGATTCCTAGGATTTCTGTCCTTCTTTGGGGAATTCACTTTTTGTGTTTCCACATTCTCCAGCCACTTTTTCCCAAAATGTCTAGGACTGAAAGAGTGCATGGATATACTTGGAAAGAGTGTGTGTGTGTGTGTGTGTGTGTGTGTATGTATGTATGTATGTATGTATGTATGTATGTATGTATATATGTATGTATCAAATGTTTTTAGCTGGAATTTTAAAATTAAGGGAGACTAGGATGGTCGCATTTCGGCCTTGTTATATATATATTTATTTATTAGATTTGTATGCCGCCCCTCTCCGAAGACGTATTGTGGCGGCTAATAACAGTATAAAAAGACAATGTAAACAAATCTAATATTAAAAATAATCTTAAAAACCCCAATTTAAAGAACCACTCATACATACAAGCATACCATGTATAAATTCTATAAGCCTAGGGGGAAGGGAAATTTCAATTCCCCCATGCCTGATGACAGAGGTGGGTTTTAAGGAGCTTGCGAAAGGCAAGGAGGGTGGGGGCAACTCTGATATCTGGGGGGAGCTGGTTCCAGAGGGCTGGGGCCGCCACAGAGAAGGCTCTTCTCCTGGGTCCCGCCAAACAACATTGTTTTGTTGACGGGACCTGGAGAAGGCCAACACTGTGGGACCTAACCGGTTGCTGGGATTCGTGTGGCAGAAGGCGGTCCCGGAGATATTCTGGTCCGATGCCATGAAGGGCTTTATAGGTCATAACCAACACTTTGAATTGTGACCGGAAATTGATCGGCAACCAATGCAGACTGCGGAGTGTTGGTGTAACATGGGCATTTTTTGAAGAGAGAATGCTGCTTTTTGATAGATGGATAGGAAAAAATGGGTGTGGCCAGCAAGTTTATAAACTTAGGGGCTGCTGGATTGCAATATCAGAAATAATAATAATAATAATAATAATAATAATAATAATAATAATAATAATAAATTTATTAGATTTGTATGCCGCCCCTCTTCGGAGACTCGGAGCGGACATGTACTTCAGAGAGTAAGAGAGAAGCAGACATTAATCTTATCAAAGACTTGTTTCTGTGACAGAAAATCTTGATTTCATGGATTGGTTTAAGAGGTAGAGAATCTTGTTTTTTTCATTTATTGGCAGAAAAAAACATTGTTGCTTTATATAGCGAGACTTGTGAGTTCATAAATCACTGTTTAGTTTGCAAGCAAACATTGGCAAAAACTTACAATTTCAAAATAAAAGAAAGTTAAAGCTTGGCAGTGAACTTAGAGATTGTTCACTCCAAGCCCCCGCCTAGTGGAGAAATCTACTACTGCAGGTTTTTAACAGAACAACAGAGTTGGATGGGACCTTGGAGGTCTGGCAGTTCAACCCCCTGCTGAAGCAGTAAACCCCATACAAAATATGTATATTAAAAAGATGGCCACTGGAGGAGAACTTCTTTTATTGTTGAACAGCTCTCAATCATTAGGACTTTTCCCTCCCTGATTTCAACTAAAATCTAATTCTTTGCATTTAAACCCATTGTCCTTTATCCTGCCCTCTGGAACAACTCAGAATAACTGTGCCACAAATAAATTGTATCACGAACTCCAGATAAAACTGGAGACTTTTCATTTCATAACAAAGGGTGGTTTATTAAGGGCATGGGTGGACTGCTTTGAAACACTGCTTCAGGCCAGCCAGCTCTGGTGTGAGTGACCAAAGGAGCATAATTGATTTAATGAGCTGTTCATAGTTTCACTGTGATTGAAGAATAAATAAGTGATTTTTGTGCTCTATATTACGCACACAAATTAACAAAAAGAAATCAGCCCGTGTTTTTGGAAAATTGAAGTAGGTTAATTCTAATGATAAAAGCACAGGCTGACTTCTTTTATTTCATTTTATTATTTTTATTTTCTCTCTTGCTGTTTTTTAAGATCTCTAAGTTAGTTGTATGAGAAACATAGAATTTAAGTATGGTTTTAAACTGGGGGGGGGATTAAAACAGAAGAAATGAAAAACATAGCTAGCTACAATACAAGGATGTCTAAAATGAAATAGTAAATAGTAAGTTCCTTAGATAACAAGTTCATTCATCATTTAAGCATATGAATTTGCTCACTGAAGTCCCAGCCAACAAGCATCCAGCAGAGAATGGGTTTTATTGAGGCAGAAATCATGGTTTTAAAGCCTTGTTCAATCACACCCCCAGTCTCACAGCTCTCCCATTGAACGATGTTGACATTTCAAAACCAATTTCCCAAGATCCTTTGCCTGGAAATGACATCACACCCCAAAGAGGCTAAGTCTGTACACTAATACCTTTTACTATGCAACTCCTCTCACCTTCTCAATAATCTCCTATAGCAAGGGTCTATCCACTGACTATCCCCTCTAATGTCTTCCTCATCCTCTGACTGGGACCACTCCCCTATTATCATATCATCTCCCTCTAGTGGTTCTTCAGGCTCACTCAGGTCACTTTCTCCCTCATTCTCACCCTCTGCATCAGCTGGCAACCCCCTGGCCCACGGTATCCAGAGGGACCTGGCTCATCCTCCTCAGAATCTGACATGACTTGAGGTGGACAAGGAGTGGTCACAACAAGATCTAGATGCCCTTCTATGTATATAAAACATAGCTAGGAAAGGGGCAGGGTAGGTTTTAACCACATGCTAAAAATTGAGAATTTGCTTTGCAAACACACACACACACATGTCCCATCCCTCGCAAGATCCTCTTCAGAGCATGTAGGGTGGGCAGTTTCTATTTGAAGAACATGGTCCTAGAATAACCAGGGGCCAAGTCATAAAGTGGTTTATTGATAACCACCACTGAATAATACATCTCATGCAGAACTTTCTATGGTTGAAGCCTAAACTCCCTAATACAACCTTAACAAAAAAAGGGGGAAGGGGTTTTTAAAATTTGACACTGACCTATGATTTTCTGGGGTGGTTTGTTGAATAGATTTCTGGGGTAGGTTTTATTAGGGATTATTACCAAATTACCGTGCTATAAAAATCCTTTTTGTTAAATATTTAAACTTGTTCCAAGTATGCTACTTATAAGAACATGCTATTTGAACTAATTGCATTGCTGTAAATATACCTCTTAAATAATTGCTGAACCTCAAGAAACACTTTCAATAATTGACTGAGCTTCCATAAAGGGGGGAAATGGTGTTATTAAATCTAAATTAAATATACATTGGAGGCACTTAACTTAAAGTGTTAACATGCCAAACAGGGTCTCACAGTTCAGAGAACTCACTGGAATTCATAGCAGTTGGAAGCCTTTTAGCCATGCCACATTATAGTTCTAGCCTGTTACATTCATGTGCCCAAATTCTAATTTTCCGGTACTTAAGGAGTTTGTGGTTCCATCTGGTCTCCAGTACCAATTTAGAGTTTCTACATGAGTGGGCTTTCCCTTCATTGCAATGGTGAAGGCAGTAGTGTGTCTTCATCCAATGGTGCAACCAATGCTCTCTTTGGTCATTAAGGGAGAAAGGTTACTGAAACTGAACCCCATTTGCATTATAAAGAATTGCTTGGTCTGAGATAGCAGTTTACAAATAGTTCATCCCAATTAGGAGGGAAATGTAAGGTATATACAGTAGTATCTCTACTTATGAACTTAATTCGTTCCGTGACCAGGTTCTTAAGTAGAAAAATTTGTAAGAAGAAGCAATTTTTCTCTAGGAATCAATGTAAAAGCAAGTAATGCATGTGATTGGGGAAACTACAGGGAGGGTGGAGGCCCTGTTTCCTCCCAGGAGATTCCTAGAGAGTCCCCACGGAGGCTTCTCCCCACCTTTTCCGGCCCTGTTTCCTCCCAGGAGATTCCTAGAGAGTCCCCATGGAGGCTTCTCTCTGCCTTTTCCGGTTACAGTTTTGGAGGCTTAGGTTTGTAAGTGGAAAATGGTTCTTGAGAAGAGGCAAAAAAATCTTGAACACCCCGTTCATATCTAGAAAAGTTCATAAGTATAGGCGTTCATAGGAAGAGATACCACTGTAATTTAATTTAATAGTAACAGAGTTGGAAGGGACCTTGGAGGTCTTCTAGTCCAACCCCCTGCTTAGGCAGGAAAACCCTACAACACTTCAGACAAATGGTTATCCAACATCTTATTAAAAACTTCCATTGTTGGAGCATATTCAGTAAAAATCTGCTACACTTTCCCTTTTGATTTCAAAAGAAATATGTACTATCCTGGTAAGTACCCATGCATTCCAATTAATGAAAATTAAGTATGCTTACTTGCCTACAGAAAAAATATTAGGCATGATGCAGCCTAGCATTATCTCCAATATTAGATAGAAGAATGAATGCTAGTACTATTTTTTTAGAATAATGTATTTGTGCATTTTAAATTGGCTTAAATCACGGCATAGAAACATCCGATGACATAAAATGCAGTTTGCTTCTGCTGCCATGATGTTAAATATATGTAGGTTGTTTAAGTACCATTTTATTATAGAAAAAGGATTCTGTATGTTAATACATTAATATATTCATACTGTCATACTGGAGACCATAATCAGTTCTGGTGAATGCCAGTATACGCAGGGATTGGTGCTAAAGCTGTTTGCTATTGTCCACCTCATCTGATGCTTTCTGGATATTTATCTGTGATACCACTATTAGGAATTGCACATTTTTCTTTCCAGACAGATTACAGATATAATTTGGTTTTTCAGTACAGACAGATTCTGGGAGATATATAGGAACATTTCGGCCCCCAAGCTGCTATGATATTGTATTTTTACAGCATATATTTTACGGAACTATCAATTTTCTGCATTATTCATTTGGCCTCATGAATAAACTGTTAAGCTGAAGCCAAGATTCCACAGAACAGTTCATTCACAAGCATGCTGAATGCTTTCCACTGAGGCGGTCCTTGGCATTCTCTGAGCTTGGTTGTTTTCTTGAAGAAGTTTCATTAACCAAACTAGGTAACTGATGACTAGCACTGATGACGTTACCTAGTTTGGTCATGAAATGTTTGCAAGGAAACAACCAAGCTCAGAGAGCACCAAGGGCTCCTCATTTCAATGCTGAGCTACAAATATGCTCCTTTATTCATTCCACTGACTTAAAAAAAAAAATAGAACACAGAATCATACTCTAAATTCTGTCAAAATACACGAATTTGTGAATATTTTTATGCTATATGAATGCCAAAGGGAATACAAAAGATTTATGTTAATCAAGTTCAGCTCATTGACTTCAAAAGCTAAGATTCTCCTAATAGTATATTGTGATACTTTAATTCAGAGTTTCTCACCCTTGGCCATTTTAAGATTTATAGACTTCAAGTCTCAGAATTCCCTAACCAACATGGAGTTCTGGGATTTGAAGTCCACGTGCCTTAAAAGGGCTAAGGCTGGTAAACCTGTCTTTAAACTATGGGTGACAAACATTTTTTTTGGGCCTCCCACTGTTGCTAAACTAAAATTCCAGCATAATCAGTACTGAGAAACATAATAATGGGAGGACTATAGTTTCTCCCCTATTTTGAAGTTCAACATATTGACTATTTTTTTCCCTGAAAGTATTTTACAACTACTTCAAATCTGATATATGTTGATATTGCAGAATGGAAAAAATGCCGCCTCCTCTTTTGGCCTGGGTGGTTTGGTGAGAATCAGAAATGCATTATTTTAAACACTAGAGGGAGATGTTCTTCATATATTAAAAAGCGAAAGCAATAATAAAGCTGCAAAAGGAAGCCCAGGGATTGAGAAAACAAGCAAGTTAGCTTTCTCCAGATTGTGTTTGTGTTTGAAGCAGGATTTTTGTCTATAATGCTAACTTGTGTTGGAGCTCAAACCCACCCTACCCTTTTTGAGTCTGACATATTTTTAGTGAACAGATGGTAATAAGCATTATTAATTTAAGCTACAATAGTCAAATTGATAGTCTTATAATTACAAGAACAGAAATGATGTGTATGTTGTATCTGTTTAGAGAATTGAACTTGGCATATTTTCTCCTGTATGTTGCTGCCACTCTTTTGAAAAAACTCCAAGAATCACTTTATTGCTTAAGTATCTTGTTCTCCTTGGTTTTATCTTCTTGGGCCAAAACAGAAAGAGCTCTGTTGAATCCTTTAGTACATGTCATGTTTCCCATACTATCTGTTCTGTCGAGCTCTCTGGTAGAATCTTCCCAAAAATGCACAGATACAATTTCAGACACACACACACGTTTGAAAATCCAAAACAATGTTCTTTATACCGAAAATGCAAATAAACAGAGCCCTCTTTTTGTATAGCAAAGAGCACTCCTCTCCAAACAAACTGGTAATTTGTACAAGTCCCTTATCAGTTCTGTGATACTTATCTTGCAGCTGTGAGGCAATTCACAGTCCTTCTTCTTTCACAAAGTGAAACACACTTTGCTCTGGTTTAGTTTCAAAGCGGGGAAAAATCAGCACACAAAAGGTCAAAGTCAGCAAAGTAGTCACGAAACACAACGATCAGATAATCCTCCACAATGACCAAACCCACAGGCTGCTATTTATAGCAGCCTCACTAATTACCACAGCCCCACCCAACCACTGGTGGCCTCATTTTCTTTGATAATAATCTCTCAGTTGTTGTTGCCTATGCATCGCTCTCCGCATGCATGGCTGTATCATTAACTCTTGTTCTGAATCCAAGGAGGAGCTAGATAATTGATCTCCTTCTGAGCTGTCTGCCACATTCTCGTCCTCCCTGTCACTCATGTCTTCTTGGTCAGAGGAGTCTTCATCATCAGATTCCACTGGGGGCAAAACAGGCCTGCAGCATGTGGATGTCTCCCCCCACATCCACAGTCCTTGGGGCAGGAGCTGGGCCAGAGCTAACCACAACACTATCTAACTCTGAGATGGGATTTAATCGTGCATCAGAATCAAGGCAGAGATACAACAAAGGTGTTGGCATATAGCATGGAAAAAGGGGGATAGAATGTTGAGAGAGAGCTAATTTGCATACTGGCATGTGGTCAGTTTTGGCAGTTGGAAGATTCTGGGGATTCCTATGCTGACTATTGGTGAATCTGTACCATAGAGAGCAGATGTAGAGAGAAATATAGTAATACCGTCAAGTTGTTTATATGTGTAAATATGAAACCAGTTCAATGAGAAAAAAAGAAATAAAAGCAGAAGATTTATATTGGAGTCATTGTATCTGTATCACGATTCTGCTATGAAGAATCTCTGCTGTATGAAGTGAAGATCGTCACTTATAACCACAAATAACATAGAAATCCAACAAAAGGTGGCTCGCTATCATCTATTTTGTGTCCCTTACAGCTTCTGCTAAGTAGGCAGGATCAGTTATTTAGACCTATTTTTGTTGCATTTATGGCAGTGGTCCCCAAACTACAGCCCACGGGCCGGATGTGGCCCGCTGAGGTCTTTTAACCGGCCCGCAGCAGCACACGAGATTTTACCGATCCATATAATAAGAGGGAGAAATAGTGAGGGAGAGAGAAATGAAGAGGAGAGATAGAAAGGGAGAGAGAGAAAGGGAGAAATAGAGAGAGGGGTAGAGAGAGAAAGTGCGAGAGATACAAAGAGGGAGAGTTAGAAAGAGAGTGAGTGAGAGAAAGAGAGAGAGAGAGAGAAAAGAGAAAGAGGGAGAGATAGAGAGGGAGAGAGAAAGGAAGAGGGAGAGATGGAAAGAGAGAGAGAGAAAGAGAAAAATGAGAAAATGATGGAGGGAAAAAATGAGGGAGAGGAAAATGAAACAAATGAGAGAAAAGGAAGAGGGAAGAGAGAAGTGGAGAGGAAGGAGGGAGGGAAGGAAGGAAGGAAGGAGAAATGGAGTTTGTTGATTTAAGTTTAAATTTACTTGTTAATAAAGAAGTATAAATTACTTTATTACTTAATTATCAATTACTTAATTACTTATTCCTTCTTTATTTTAAATATTGTATTTGTTCCCATTTTGTTTTTTACTTTAAATAAGGTATGTGCAGTGTGCATAGGGATTTGTTCATAGGGGTTTTTTTATAGTCCGGCCCTCCAGCAGTCTGAGGGACAGTGAACTGGCCCCCTGTGTAAAATGTTTGGAGACCCCTGATTTATGGGGATTGGGGTGATTTTCCTCAGGGTCCGCACAGAGGCTAGAATGCAGTATTGCAGGCTAATTCATTGCTCGCTCTAGGAGTTCAGTTCTGACCAGCTCACACTTGATGTCATTTGGTCTTTTCCCTCCCCAACAGGCAATAAATGATGACTTCAGGGTTTTTTTTCCTTTAGTCCATGAAGCTACATAATTTCAGTCCAGCTGGCATCCCTTCTTGAGATAAGGGCCCTTCGGAGAGGGGCGGCATGGTGTAGGCTGTATATCAGGGAAGGGTGCTACTTCAAGGTCAGATCTTTGGGAGTGGGGGGAGGGTGAGAGGAGTTTTATAGGCCTAAGTGGACAGCAGTACTCTTCTCCATCATATTGCTTCTTTCTGACCTTCTTGAATTTGTCTCTTCCTTTGTTCTTCTTTTTCCTCACAGCCTTAACATTTTTCAGGCACTGAACCTAATAATTCTCTCTCAATGAGGATGAACCGGACTTCCAAGAAAACTGGTACTTATTTTCCTTTCACCATATACTTGCAGAGGTTCAAAGGAGGCACTAAAATTTCCTTAAAAGCCCTGAATTCCCACTATCTCAAAATAGGTTCCAATCCAGTCCATTTAAACCATGCTATTCTAGCCCCAGTGTGGTTGTTAAACTGAGGAAAATGGTGGATCCCCGAAATAAGATATTCAGAAAGTCATAGGAAGAAGTAGAATGCTAAGAAGGCTCCTTAACTGGTGCTTCAGATCAGCAAACCGTGACCCCACAAGTCTCTGAAAAAGTTCTGTTGGTATAAATAGAGCCAGTGATGGGCTCCTACGGGAACGGTCAGGAACGCAGTTCTGGTAGCAAAATTTGGAATTCCACCACATAGTACCCAATTTGCACTGAAAGATATTGAAACAAAATGCATAAGCCATGCCCACAGTGTAGCAGTAAAAATTTTGGTAGCCCATCACTTGAATAGAGCTCACAATTTCTTCAACTTTGACTCAAGGGTCTCTATATCTAGCTATGTGGAAGGACTTAGCTGGCCTTGGCTGACCTGGGAAAACTTGGAAGACAATGTAGTTGGCGGAGTAAGTAAATAAATAAATAATAAACTACTGTAAGAAGGGTTGGACCTATGACTATTTGAATGTGATGACTATCGGAGGAGTAGACAATACTGAGAATTTTATAAACAGGCAAAGGCGTATTACTTCTTTAGTTTTGCCAAGATATTTATGTGGGACCTTCCATGAAGTGGCCAGGAGCTGACCTCAGCCTAAGGGAATCTTGATCTTAATCTTCTGGTTCCCTACCTGAATCCTATACAGTGGTACCTCTACCTAAGAACGTCTCTACTTAAGAACTGTTCCAGATAAGAATCGGGTGTTCAAGATTTTTTTGCCTCTTCTTAAGAACCATTTTCTACTTAAGAACCCAAACCCAGAAAAATTTCCCAGAAAATTTGAGAGCGGCACAAAGGCCCGGCCAGTTTCCTGCCATTCGCCCTGGGGTTCTCTCTCTGGTGCAGTGTATGGGAGGCAGACTCGCGCCGGGTGTATCGGAGGCGCATGCCTCGCCATCTCAGAGTCCCTCTTTTTTTTTAAGCCTTAAAGTTTTGGATTTTTTTTATTCCCCTCACCTCACCTTCTTCCTTCAGCAGTGACTGTCCTCCTCTTCTTCTTCCTCCTCCTCCCACCCAAATTCCGAGCTTTTATTTCTTTCCTAATGGGTTTGCACACATTATTTGCTTTTACATTGATTCCTATGGGAAAAATTGCTTCTACTTAAAAAACTTTTCTACTTAAGAGCCTGATCACAGAATGAATTAAGTTCTTAAGTAGAGCTACTACTGTACTTTTCTTCAAAGGTAATAATCAGGGTTGCAGTGAAGGACTGCAAACATTTTTATTACCACACTGTGGGCGTGGCTTATTTTGTGGGTGTGGTTTCCAGGCCATGTGATCAGGCGGGAGTGGCTTGATGATCATGTGACTGGGGTGGGTTAAAGGTCATGTGACTGGCTCAAAAGTGGCCAACTTGACTTCACTCAGGTCCAGGGTTATATAAGGTTAGGGTGCCTGGCCTCTCCTTGCCTCAAAGAGATACAATTTACCTATCTATTTACTATTATTGAACATCCAAAATATACTATTTAATTCTATCTATATATGATATAGGTGTACATACATGTTACACACAGGCACATAAAAATATACATTATCTACTATATAAACTGTATGTGTATCTACACACATACACGCCCACACAGCTCTTCTAAAATTCTGCACATTCAACCTCATTTACTGCGATAGGAAAAACATACGCAGAGCCCAGAAGGGGGGGGGAAGGGGAGGGGTGTCCATTTTTTTCTACCGGTTTTGCATACCTGACCAAAGTTTTTCTACCGGTTCTGTGTACCCGTATGAGCCCATCACTGACAGGGAGAGTTAAAGAGAGACAGTTGTGTATAATGGTGAAGGCATCAGCTGGAGACAAGGCACTTTTAGTCCCGCCTTAAGTCAGCTGTGTGACCTTGGATCGGTAATTTTCTCTCAGCCCTTGGAAGCAGGCAAAAGGAAATCACTTCCAAACTTTTGCCAAGAAAATTGTAGGGACTTGTCTAGGCAGTTGCCAGGACTTGAAGGGGAAGGATGGAGGAGAAGGCTAAGGTCCTCATGAGTAGCATCAGGAATTGTATGATAGTCAGGTTCTGTTTATGCTATGGCTCTGTCTACTGATGGGGCAGACTTTCTTAAATAATCTTTTATAAAGGGGAAAAAATAGTCTCTGTCACTGATATCAGTCTGTCATATAAAACTGTACTTTTTGGGGCTGTGTTAGTGCTACCTGAGATCTCCTCTACTGAATATACAGCTCATAAATCAGATGCTTGGCAAATATCAGATCCAATTAATAGGAAGGTAATGTATCATAGGGCAGTTTAGAAGACAACTTCAGAGGAGAGGTTGTTTGTGAAATTCTAAATTAAATTAGAAAATGTTAACATTTCATTTTTTATGTTTCTAGATCAATCATTAGTACAACTCACATTCAAATATGTTATTTTAATTGTTTCTTGAATATTTTTACTTCTAATTATATGCCATCTATTAAATATGAATTATATATTCTGTTTTGACAAATATTTAATGTCATTTTGCTGACAAAGCATTTCCCCCCTGTAAGACAAAATCCTTTCTAATGGCTTTATTTTGAAGATCATATTTTAAAGTTGGGTGGGAAACTGTATTGCCGGTATTAGATGATTCTGTTGTAAGTTGAACTATAACTTCTGGAAGGCCATAAATTCCTATATAATTTATGGGTTATATCAAAATAGTGAAAATTTGATTATTTTTTGGGGGGTGGGGGGGAACAGAGTTATGTGCCAAGAATAGTGGTTCCTCTACTTAATAACTTAATTCGTTCTGTGACCAGGTAGAAAAGTTTGTAAGTAGAAGCAATTTTCTACCACAGGAATCAATGTAAAAGCAAATAATGCATGCAAACCCATTAGAAAAGAAATAAAAGCTCGGAATTTGGGTGGAAGGAGGAGGAGGAAGAAGACGCACGAAGGGAGCATTTCTTTTCTCTGGGCGCTGGCAGAGGTTTATTCCCTCTCCAAGCGTCCAGAGAAAGGAAAATGCTTTGTTCGCTCTAGACTGCCAAATCCTCCTTAAGCGTCACTGAAAGGCTCCTCTGGCAGCCCAGAAAAGCCCAAGATGGCTGGGATTAAAGGGGGAATGGCATAAAACTGGCCAGGCCTTCGTGACGCTCTCAAATTTCCTGGGAAATTTTTCTGGGCTTGGGTTCTTAAGTAGAAAATGGTTCTTAAGAAGAGGCAAAAAAAATCTTGAATACCCAGTTCTTATCTAGAAATGTTCTTAAGTAGAAGTGTTCTTCAGTAGAGGTACCACTGAATTTGGAAATTGTTCATTCAATTATGAGTATAGAAATTGAATAACTCAAATTAATGAGATTTTTTCGGGGGCATGAGAATTTATTTGTATTTACTATTAATTATATTAGCAGTATCTCTCCTTTCCTTTCACTTTCCTTTCTTTTCCTTTCCTCTCCTCTGTTCCCCTCTTCCGTTTTGAATTCTTTGATTTGTTTTTATCTTTGATTTTATCTTGATTTTAAATATTGTACTGCTCTTGTTTTATATTCTGGTGGGGTCCTCTTTATTTTTTTTAAACTAATTTGTTGATAAGCATTATACCAAAAGAACAATGCTTATTGGATGGTCAAACTGTGTCCTAAATAAATAAATAATGAAATAAATAAGATTGTGAATTTCCAATGATCGTTGCTAGATGGAGCTGCAGCATAAAAAATACATACCGATATAAGGACACTGTATCTGTCAAATAAAAATTATTTTATAGGATTGTCTTCTCTTGGGTTCATCTAAAGCTGTCTATAAGGATTTTTATCAAAACAGATGGAAGGGTTATGAAGAAATGATTAAACACAAAATGTAAGTTTTGAGTTTATTCCTATTACTTTTCAGAGAGCAGGCCTATACTATTTTGTAATATGATGCCAGACACTTTTTCAGTCAAGAAGTCTGCTGTTAATTTGCCATGATTATGTGGCAAATTCAAAAATAACCCTGGGAGAAAGGGAAACAGATTGAATAGCAACAGCAATAAGACTTATATACCACTTCATAGTGCTTTTACAGCCCTCTCTAAGTGGTTTACAGAGTCAACTTATTGCCCCAAACAATCTGGGTCCCTATTTTACCCACCTCAGAAGTGTGGAGTGTGGAGCTGGGTAAAATAACAGATTCAGTGACTTTCTCAGAGGTGTTACCGGTTTGTGGCCAAGAGGATAAAACAACGTGTATCAGAGAGTTTAATGTGTGGTTAAGGCAGTGGTGTAAAGCTGAAGGTTTTGGCTATGTAAGTCATGATGTCAGTAGGTGGTCTAATAGGGAGTTGTTTAAGAGGGATGGTTTGCATCCATCATACAGAGGTACCCAGGTACTCGGTGAGGAATTCAGAACTTTTTTGGACAGGCATTTAAACTAGGTAAAGGGGACAGAGATGTAACTGATGTGGGTGATTTCTGTCCCCGACCAATAAGGATAAAGCAGTTTTTGGAAGCTTATGAAAAGAGAGCTGCAAATAAAATAGATGTAGTTGTTGATGATAAGGGGCAAACTAATAATAAAAATAATGTTCTTCGGGTAATGTGCACGAATGCTCGAAGCTTGAGCAACAAGCTCTGTGAATTAATGGCCATAATATCTAGAGATAATTTGGACCTGGTTGCCATAACTGAGACATGGTTTAAGGATTCTAATGAATGGGAAATATCCATACCAGGATATACACTGTATAGGAAGGATAGAATAGAGAGAAGGGGAGGTGGAGTAGCCATTTATATTAAAGAAAGTCTAAAAACAACACTAATTCAAAATACATGTCAAGATCTAGAGACTCTCTGGATTTGCATGCAAAATAAAGAAGGTTCTGTCATTAGAATTGGGGTGATCTATAGGCCTCCAGGGCAATCCGAGGAATATGACAACAAGATGGTGGATGAAATTACCCAAATGGCACTAAAGGGAGATATTGTGGTTATGGGTGATTTCAACATGCCTGATGTTGACTGGAATATCCCCAGTGCCCTTACATGCAAAAGTAAGAATATAGTAGAGGTCTTTACAGGAGCAGCTCTGGCACAGCTGGTTAAGACACCAACTAGAGGGGAGAATATTCTAGATTTAGTTTTTACGAATGGGAATTGGGTTTCAGATGTCAAGGTGGGAGAAAATTTAGGTTGCAGTGACCATCTATGTTTGTGGTTTGATGTAAAAACTCATTGTGAGCAATCCTATAATGCAACCAAAGTATTGGATTTCAGAAAAACAAATTTTAATGCAATGGGGGAATATTTAGATAATGAATTAAAGGGGAGGGATAAAATGGCAGGAGCGAGCACCCAGTGGACTGTATTAAAAAAGGCCATCTTAAAAGCCACTGGACTGTATGTAAGACAAATAACTAAAGGTAAAAGGAAGAAGAAACCGCTATGGTTTAGCAATGATGTAAGGGCTATAGTCAATGAAAAAAAGGCTGCCTATAGGAGGTATAAAGAGTCTGGAAGTATAGCTGATAAGGAGGTGTATAAAATGAGACAGAAGAAGGCGAAACAGATAATATATGCTGCTAAAGCCTCAAAAGAGGAAGAAATTGCCAAATCTGTAAAGAAGGGGGATAAAACCTTCTTCAGATATATTAGTGATAAGAAGAAGAAAAACTGCGGCATCACGAAGCTTAGTACCGGGAATAATACATGCATTAATGGGAATAAGGAGATCGCTGACCATTTCAATAGCTACTTCTGTTCAGTTTTCTCAAAAGACACCTTACAAAATAATACTATAGAGGGATATAGCATTGCTTCCAGCTGTATGGATTCAGCTCCCGTGATCTTAGAAGCCGATGTCTTAGAAGAACTTGAACGATTAAAGATAAATAAGGCAATGGGTCCAGATGGCATCCACCCCAGAGTTCTTAAAGAACTCAGATCTGTCATTGCTACCCCCCTGACTGATTTGTTTAACCAATCCTTGTTAACAGGAGATGTTCCTGAGGATTGGAGAATGGCCAGTGTTGTGCCTATCCACAAGAAGGGCAGTAGAGAAGAAGCTGGTAACTACAGGCCAGTTAGCTTGACATCAGTTGTAGTTAAAATGATGGAGACTCTACTCAAAAAGAGGATAAATCAGCACCTAAAAAACAATAACTTATTGGACCCAAATCAGCATGGCTTTACTGAAGGCAAATCATGTCAGACTAATCTCATTGATTTCTTTGACTATGTCACAAAGGTGTTGGATGAAGGTGGTGCTGTGGATATTGCCTACCTGGACTTCAGCAAAGCCTTTGATACGGTTCCACATAAAGAGCTGATAGATAAATTAGTGAAGATTGGACTTAATCCCTGGATAGTTCAATGGATTTGCAGCTGGCTGAAGCGTAGACATCAGAGAGTTATTGTTAATGGAGAGTATTCTGAGCAGAGTCAGGTTACAAGCAGTGTGCCACAAGGGTCTGTTCTGGGTCCTATTCTTTTTAATATGTTTGTGAGTGACATAGGGGAAGGTTTGGTAGGGAAGGTTTGCCTATTTGCCGATGACTCTAAAGTGTGCAATAGGGTTGATATTCCTGGAGGCGTCTGTAATATGGTAAATGATTTAGCTTTACTAGATAAATGGTCAAAGCAATGGAAACTGCAGTTTAATGTTTCCAAATGTAAAATAATGCACTTGGGGAAAAGGAATCCTCAATCTGAGTATTGTATTGGCAGTTCTGTGTTAGCAAATACTTCAAAAGAAAAGGATTTAGGGGTAGTGATTTCTGACAGTCTCAAAATGGGTGAACAGTGCAGTCAGGCGGTAGGGAAAGCAAGTAGGATGCTTGGCTGCATAGCTAGAGGTATAACAAGCAGGAAGAGGGAGATTATGATCCCGCTATATAGAATGCTGGTGAGACCACATTTGAAATACTGTGTTCAGTTCTGGAGACCTCACCTACAAAAAGATATTGACAAAATTGAACGGGTCCAAAGACGGGCTACAAGAATGGTGGAAGGTCTTAAGTATAAAACGTATCAGGAAAGACTTCATGAACTCAATCTGTATAGTCTGGAGGACAGAAGGAAAAGGGGGGACATGATCGAAACATTTAAATATATTAAAGGGTTAAATAAGGTCCAGGAGGGAAGTGTTTTTAATAGGAAAGTGAACACAAGAACAAGGGGACACAATCTGAAGTTAGTTGGGGGTAAGATCAAAAGCAACATGAGAAAATATTATTTTACTGAAAGAGTAGTAGATCCTTGGAACAAACTTCCAGCAGACGTGGTTGATAAATCCACAGTAACTGAATTTAAACATGCCTGGGATAAACATATATCCATCCTAAGATAAAATACAGAAAATAGTATAAGGGCAGACTAGATGGACCATGGGGTCTTTTTCTGCCGTCAGACTTCTATGTTTCTATATTTCTATGTTTCTATGATGGAAGGCTGAGTCAACCTTGAGCCAGTGAGATTTGAACTGCCGAACTGCAGCTAGCAGTCAGCTGAAGTAGCCTGCAGTACTGCACTGTGCCACCTCGGCTCTTCTGAATTGTAAGAGTAAGCTTACACAGGAGTTTAATCTTAGACTAATTTAAACTATTTTAGAGGGTAGGGAGAGCAGAGGATAATCCAAATAAAACCCTGTCCAAATCCTTGATTTGCTTACAGAGAAAGATCACTGAGATTTCTTGCAAAATGAGACAACTGGGAATCATTTAGTCAGAAATTAGATTAAACTGTATTTTGACAAGTAAGCAAAGAATACCGTTTATCAACCCTCAGGTAATATTGTGGTATCAGTTTAGAAATCTAAAACAAATTATGTGATATAAATTTGTATTTGTCCACAGGACGATGATGTTTAAGTCTTATTCTTTTTAAGTGTTGCTGTAAAAATACCATAAAGGAGAAAAGTGGAATGGAGAAGCATCAGAACTTGAATAATAATTTTAAAATATATAAATTGGGGTATATTGCTAGTCTAATTAATTGCCTCAAGGCCAGGGGATACAATTACAGCTCTTGAGATATGACAGGGCCTGTCCTCTCCCATTATCTATCTAATTCAATCTCAGTCACAAGATCTGCCACAGTTACATAGAGTCCTCACAATTTGCCACCGAACAGAAATTGTGCTGGTCTTTATGAGCCACTGAGCTGTTCAGATTGAGCAACTGTATAAGCCACTGCCCTCATAAATATATACTGTTCTCAGAATTAAAACTCCTCTTTGTAAACAGCATCAAATATATTTCTAATGAGTTGCGTAATAGCAGCCTTCCAGTTCCTCAACTATAAAATGTTGAGTTGAGATAATGCCTCCAGGATGATTGGAAACAATGGCAGATAGGTAAGTTAATAGTTGTTATTCTTTAGAGCAGGACTGGAAAATCTTTGGTAAACATGCTTTCTGAAGGATCAGTAGCCATGGGGAAGCTACGTTAATGCCTCTTGGTGAGGCTTGGATGGTCTGCTCATCATGTTTTTGGAAAAGAGCTGGATCAGTTTAAAAGTATTAAAAAATTATTTTAAAGCTATTGGTAGTTTAAATTATAATTTTCACTGTGTTTCTTAGCTCTGAAAAGTGGGAAATTGAAATTTTCCAGAGCAGGCAGGAAATTTCAATAATACATTCAGGAACAGTAATCTGCCAGCCGGTGTTGTTGCTGTTATTGTTATTATAACACACAACAATGTGAAATCACAGCTGCCAGGGGTTTTTAGCTGGTGTTTTAGCCTTCATTTGCAATCAATCATTCATTCAATAAATAAATCAATCAGATCTTTGTTATGGTCATAGACCAGCATAAGGAGGATGGGATACAAATAATATTTTTTTTAAAAAAGAAAAGCTAAAAATATTAAAACAAAAATTACACAAAATTAAATATATATAAATACATTTTTTAAAAGCTTGCATATATACACACTAAAAAATTCTATAGGGAGGAAAAATATGAAATAATAATAATAATAATAATAATAATAATAACAACAACAACCCATAGAAGTTAATAACATTGCTAACTAGATCTATCGCAATACAAAACACTCTTAAACGAACAAATAATTTGTTGGATCTTAAGCACTGCTCTGCAGAACCTGCCCACATTGGATGTTGTGGCAGACCTAGTATCTGCAAGCAGCAGAGAAATACAGCATTGTCCTTTGCTACATAGATATTTATACAATAATGGTTAAATGAGGCTCATGAAAGAGTCTCTGGGTTACAGGCACTGGAGAAGCACATGCTCTGTTGTTTCTGGGTGTTCAGAGTTACAGGGACATTCCTCTCCTGAGGGATTTTTCCTGTATCACATTATTATTATCTTTTTATTCATTAAACATGAAACTCAGTCAACTAAACATTTTAAAATGTATCACAAATATCATTGACTGGCGCTGATGGTTGATGGTTGATTGCTGCCAGCATCCTAGGTATCAACCAAGCTGTTGCTGCTGCTGCTGTTGTTATCATTATGGCTGATTCAAGGGTGGGCTACTGCCCAGATGGGGGGAAACGTAGTGGGGTAGGGAAAATGTAGCTCCACCCCAGAGCACCCAATTTGCACTGAAAGATGTTGAAAGAAAATGCAGGGCATCATGCATAAGCCACACACACAATGTGGTAGTAAACATTTTGGTAGCCCTTCACTGGGTTGATTGCGCAGTGAAATGGCTGTTAGATTGAGTTTGGCTTTTTGTCCACCTATCAAGTGCTTACCAAGCCCCTGGAATACAGTAGGCTGTTGCTTTGTTGCTTAATAGTGTTAGAGATATTTGTCAAAGGATATCAGCTGTTTCAAGTAAAGCTGCCTTTTGCAATTGATTGATGGTGATTTTGTCAGTGTTGATGGGGTTCATGGGGTTTTCCAGCTGGTTTGGCACTGCACCCGAGTTGCCTACTTTTATCGGTACTGTCTTTGCTTCCTTTTGCCACAATGATTCCATTTGTGTTGCTGGGTCTTTGTATTTTGTGATTTTCTCTTGTTTTTTCTTTTCTATTCTATTGCTTCTAGGTATTCACTTTGCAGATGCTTTTGTCTTCTTTATCAACAATTGTTAAGTCTACTTGCTACTTTGTCGTGCCATTTGTAGTCAGTCTGTGTAATCCTCTTGCAGTAATGAACGAAGTGATCCGCTGTTTCTTCAGCTTCTTTGCAGAGGCAGCATTTTCTGTCTGGTATATCTTCTCAATTCTGTCTTTACATTTTTTTCTTAAGGTTTGGTCTTGTGTAGCCAGAAATAGTCCCTTAATCTTGTTCTTCAATTTTCCTGCTATTAACCATTAGCAAGTCGTCTTGCTATTTGCTGTGCCTGCCAGTGGTTTTTTTTAAAGTACTGGCCATTTAATACTTTGCCTTGTCATATTTCTTTTCTATTTTTTATTTAATTTTCCATATAGGTCAGTTTGGTCTTTAGGGGATTGACCAAATCTCCATGGTATACTACTTTTAGTGCATCCTCTTCACTGTCTTTCAGATATTTTTCCAAAGCTCTATTTTTCTATTCAAATGTTTGATACTTGCATCATTCCACACCCACTTATTATTTATTTAGCGTGTGGCGTTTGTTTTCCTAGGTAAATAGAGCCTGCCAATATCGCTGTGAAGATGAAGAGCATGATTCATTATCATTATTTTTCTTGTCTCCCTAGCCTTGGCTTTTACTTCTGCTTAAGTCCAGTCTACTACTCCAGTTGTATATCTAATGGCTGGATTGCCCAGGTATCAATTGCCTTGATGGTATTTCCTCTATTGCAGTGGTTCTCAGCCTTTCTAATGCCGCAACCCCTCAATACAGTTCCTCATGTTGTGGTGACCCCCAACCATAAATCTAGGGCCAATTCTCCCAACAGAGCTTTAAGCTGATTGGCAGGAAGGTCAGAAGGACACCCCCCCCTGTAAAAGCCTGATTGGTCAGATTGTAAAAATAAGGTCCAAGGCGCCAGAATAGAAGCTTTAGTTCCTAACACCATGGGAAATTTGTCTATTCCCATGGTCTTAGGTCACCCCTATGAAACAGTCATTCAACCCCCAAATGGTTCTGACCTTCATGTTGAGAACCACTGCTCTGTTGAATTTGGATCTTCTTCCCTCTTTACTCTCTCTTTTTCTTGGCTTCAGTGTGCTTGATGTTTCAATTTGAAGGATCCTTAGGTATTTGTAGTGACTGTCTGCATCCAAATTCTGTGTATTATTCCTTCATTTTTTCTTTATTTTTCCCCCTGTTGATGATGAGGGTGGCCTCTCCGTCCAGTTCAAAGTCCATTGTTATATCTCATTCATCTATAGAGAGAGAGACTACGTTCAATAGCAATTCTATTTCAGATAGTGGTTTTCTCTACAGCTTCAAATTGTCCATGTAAAGGAGATAGGATAGCCTTGTAGATATTTTTGTTGCTTGAGAGCCATGGCCTGACCTGTTCAGTTTTGTGTACAGAGGAATCAATACGATGACAAACAGTAGTGGTGATATTGAGTCTTCCTGAAAGATTCATCTCTTGATATTAATATCTCCCAGTCTATCATAATTGACCAGCAACAGTGACTTCCATTGTGCCATTGATCTTTGCACAAAGTTTCTGATGTTTCTATTGATTCTTGTTATTTCTCGGCGCTTAAATATGCAGAGATTCAAATGTCTTCTTGTAATCTACCCAGACCACATTCCAATTAGTCTTCCTTCTTTTGCAGTTTTCCAAAATCAACTGCCAATTAAAAAATTGATCTTTTGTTCCTCTGTTATTTGAGGAGTTTCCGTTCTCCTCAGGATGAAAGAGCTTGTTTTCAACTAGGTCCTATTGAAGTGCATCAGTTACAACATTGGTGAACAATTTGAAAGTTGTTGGTAAACAGGTAATTGGCTTGTAGTTGCCTGGGACTGCCCCTTTTGGGTCTTTCATTATCAATAGGTTTTGAGTTTACATGCAAGGTATTCCATTATAAATGCAACTGTGCTGTTGCTAGTATGCTCCTTGAGCTGAGCTGGTTATTATATCTCTGATATTACAGTTTTGATGTCTTTTAATACTTGTTTCAGCTGATTCTTTGGAACAGGTTTTAATGCTGCCAACCTTATTTTGTTGTTTTGCTGCTATTCTAGACACTTGGTTGTTTCAGGTCTTACTTAGAGGTCTTTGTTCTTTCTGAGGAGACAGGAATAAAGATAATTTGATAACTGTCCTGATTTCCTCTACTACCAACTCACCTTGTTTTGCCTCTACAAGCTACCTTCTCAGGAGTTGCCACAAAGAAGAGGGAGTCAAACTATTTTGCGAAGCACCTTAGGGTGTTCTATCTGAGAGTAGAACAAGAAGCATTGAGTGGAAACTAATCAAGGAGAGAAACAACTTGAACTAAGGAGAAATTTCCTATCAGAACAATTAATCAGTGGAATAGCTTGCCTCCAGAAGTTGTGAATGCTCCAACACTGGAAGTTTTAAAGAAGATGTTGGATAATCATTTGTCTGAAATAGTGTAGGATTTCCTGCCTAAGCAGAGGGTTGGACTAGAAGACCTCCAAGATCCCCTCCAACTCTGTAGTAATAGTAGTAGTAGTAGTAGTAGTAGTAGTAGTAGTAGTTGTTGTTATTACTGCTGCTGCTACTACTACTACTACTGGCAAGGTTTCGATTTTTTGTCAAGGATAGACTTTTACAGTTCTTCCAATTCTGCTTCTACAAATACTTGATTTTGTATTAGAAAATCATGTTGCTCTGTTAGCTTTCATTTTTGATTTTTGATTGGATGTGGGTCTTTTTGGAACTGATGCATTCTTTTCAGATACCCTCTACTTTTGAATTTGATTCGTAACAACAGGTCATTATTTCTACGTTTTCCGTCTTATTTATTATTCCATCATGTTTCACTGATAGGCCTCTGTTGCTTTCTGATGATTCGAGAAATATCTTTTTTTAAACTTGTTTACTTGAATTAACCGTCCAGACAATTCAGCCCATTGTGTGCAATGTACTGCATAATACACAGTGAATTTTGAAGATCAACTTGGTGTATTTGTAACACTAAATATTTATTGTCAAGATGTACAACTTTGGCCACATGTCTCATGCAATAAAAATGTGACTTTGAGTTTCTTCACACAAATCCATGAAATGTAGAAAAAGAATGGTGAGTTTAGTAATGAACACAAACAACACAAATGATATCTAACCGTCCTTTTCAGTTATATTTATACAGTAGGATTTAGCTGTTGCGATGATAAATATCTCATCTGTAGCATTTCAGTGATCCTTCTACCAAAATATTTTTAGTATTAAAGAAAATCTGGGCGGCTCCTGATTCAGATTAAAATGTTACATGTAGCAATAACATTTTAACATGATATTGTATAGAAAAACTGGATTTTATAAGTAAAAAAATATATCCATAAAGTGAAAGTGGATAAAACCTTCCATCTTGCACAAGATAGCAATACTAAAACTGAAAACCAAGTTAAATTTGGACTGACTAGTTCAAAAGCTGTAACCAAATCTTCTTATATTCCAGGAAGGCAGAAATGGAGAACATTTTTTCCTTTACTCACTGTTGTTTTCAAACCCCCCCCCCCCACCTCCCAGTTCCAAGACTTTCCTTTCAATACCAACAATAGTATGAAAAATATATTTACTGTAGCTCAAAAGCTCATCTGAATTTTCCTTTGGGTCGGGGCATGTCAGGGAGATTCCTCTGTCACACTGATATCAAAAACAGGCTTGATGAGACGGCATTATTTCTTGAGTTTAGAAAATAATGGAGGAATGCAATAGCACAATATATTTTCAATATATATATTTCAATTTTCATTCTAAAAATCAGTCCTTCCCCCCAAAAGTCCAATCTAACCGCAGGATTCCATGTGAACATAAACATATTTCTACAATTGTATCCCAAATTGGGTGATAACTTGTACACCTAAACAGACAATGTATGTGTGGTTCCCTAATGGTCAAAGGGATATAGAAGAGAATTTTCCGTTTCACATTCATATCTTCCTAGTCTTACCATATTTTTTTTGTTTTTAAAACTATTAAAATCCATTGTCATTTCATTTTCAATACATCACTCACATTTCTTTTCTTCTTAATATTTGTTTTTAGTCATTTTTCCCTCCTATTTTATCACTATTTTAATTCCAGCAGTCAAAGATGCGGTCATTTCCCAATTTATATAATTCTAATATTGATATATTTTACTTTACTTATTTCCTACATACTAATAAAAAATCATCTTATAATTTCTTTATCTTCTTTTCAACTTCATTAATTTTCCCATATAAAATATATTTCAAAATTAAATATTTCAATCTTATATTAATTTATAACTTCATTTCTACACATTATTCATGCATTTATTTTATCCTTATTACATTAGGTCTTCCGTACAAAACGTATTTAAAAAGTAATATTTTTAATCTTCATCTTTTCTATCATCAGACTTATATGCAGAAATATATTACACATTTCAATCTTTCCATTTTTTTAATATTTTCCTTTTCCTGTGTTATTTTATAACTTCATTTCTACATGTTATTCATACATAGATTTTATCCTTATTACAGCCAACAAATTATTCATATCCCAATCGTTTCTACATGTTTCTATCATCAAACTTATATTCAAAGATATTGCTTTTCTTCTTTTATTTCTCATATAGGACATATTTAAAATTCAATCTTCATATTTTCTATTATCAAACTTATATTTAAACATATTACTACTAATTATAGATACACATTTTTATTTTTATTTTCTCCCTTCTCTTTTATTTATTTATTTATTTATTAGATTTTTATGCAGTCCTTATCGAGGCGACTCAATTTCATCATTTTAAATTTATAAATCCAGTAAATGTAATAGTTTATAGTAAGATGGATACAACTTCCAGATCAGATATCAAAGTTTTTCCTCCTTTAAAATAGTGTATCATTCCAAAGCCACATATTTTAAATTTTCCAAGAAAAATATTTGTTCCTCCTAGTTCCCAAATGTTTTCCTTCACTATTTTAGCATGCTAGACTCACTGCTATTCTTCAGCTCCTTTATTATTTCCCCTTGCATTTTTAGGGAGGTTTATAAAGCAAATAGTGTTTTTCATCTTAGGCTGCAAATAACTCACTTTTCATCTTGCTCAATCTTGTTGGTTCTGGCTTTCCTTCAGCTTTGTAGCAGCCATATTTGCTGCTACAGGTCCACACTGTCGGCTAGGGGTTTTCCAGCCTGGGGAAGGGGTCAAATTCAGGCCCTCAGGCACAGAGTATTTGGAGCCAGCTGCAGAGATTGTGGTCCCAGCTTCTGATCACACCAGCAGGAGCAACAGGAGGTCAAATGTCAGATCTCTCATTTATTTATTTATTCATTCATTCATTCAATTTTATTTTATTTTATTTTATTTTATTTTATTTTATTTTATTTTATTTTATTTTATTTTATTTTATTTTATTTTATTTTATTTTATTTTATTTTATTTTATTTTATTTTATTTTATTTTATTTTATTTTATTTTATTTTATTTTATTTTATTTTATTTTATTTTATTTTATTTTATTTTATTTTATTTTATTTTATTTTATTTTATTTTATTTTATTTTATTTTATTTTATTTTATTTTATTTTATTTTATTTTATTTTATTTTATTTTATTTTTTTATTTTATTTTATTTTATTTTATTTTATTTTATTTTATTTTATTTTATTTTATTTTATTTTATTTTACAGTGATCCGTCGATTAGCACGGTCTCGATTAGCGCGAAAAGCTGCAACGCGGTTTTTCAAAAAATATTAATTAAAAAAATAAAATATTAAAATAAAATATTAAAAAATAAAAAATAAGTCCACGCTAGTTCTCTCTCTCTTTCTCTCCCTGTTGCCGGCGTGGTATATGAGAGAGAAAGAGAGAGGCAGAGGTCGGGCGCATTACCGGGAGGTGGAGGCGGCGTGGGGACGCTGGGTGCCGGGGACACCGAGGAGGGGGCGCCGGCCGCTCAATCGGGCCGGCAGGGAACAGAATGGAGCCTTCCGCGGTGGGGCTGGTAAGGGGGGGAGCCAAGGGGGGAGCCGAGCCCAGCCCCGTGGCAATCGCTTTCCTCCCGCCCGCAGCCGACTGATCGTGGGCTCCTTCGCAACCTCGGAGAGCTTCCTGGTTTTCGTGAGCTTTCATGCCCTGGAAGCTCTCCGAGGTTGCGAAGGAGCCCACGATCAGTCTCGGCTGCGGGTGGGAGGAAGGCGAATCCCCCGTGGGCTCCGTTACATCTTCCGCTGCCAGCCAGGCCATGCTGGCGGCAGCGGAACAATCGCCTTCCTCCCGCCCGCAGCCGACTGACCGTGGGCTCCTTCCCGAGCTCCCTTCCTGAGCCTCCCGTTTTCTCTCCCCCCCCTCGCCCCTTCGCCTCCCTGTGTTCCTAGGAGAAGTGCTGGGGATTGAGGCAAGACAGACCTTCTGCTCCTCACCAGCACTTCTCCTAGGAACACAGGGGGGCGAAGGGGCGAGGGGGCAGAGAGAGAACGGGAAGCTCAGCATTCCGTCAGCCGCAGCGCTGGCTGTCAACTTTTCTTTTTAAAACTGGGCAGGAGCTGACTTGCCTCCCCAGTGCTAAAAAGAAAAGTTGACAGCCAGCGCTGCGACTGACGAAATGCTGAGCCTCCCGTTCTCCCCCCCCACCTTGCCCCTTCCGGTTTCGGCGTTCGGCAACGGAGTCCGGCGCTGGGGCCATGCGGGGCCGCTCATCCAGGGGGGCGTGGACTGGCAAGTCGCCCTCCTTTCTCTTTCTTTCTCTCTCTTATACCACACCGGTAACAGGGAGAGAAAGAGAGAGAGCGGAGGGCACCTTGCCGGTCCACGCCCCCCTAGATGAGCGGCTCCGCATGGCCCCAGTGCCGCCCAGGGGTTTCCCCTTTGCCTGGGCGGCGGGAAGACCAAGGGAAGGTTCCTTCAGCTGCCCAACACCTGATCCGCTCCGAAGCGCGGCAACGGGGAAACCCCATCTTCGGATCCTCGCTGCTTCCGCGCTGCGGAGCAGATCAGCTGTTGGGCGGCTGAAGGAAACTTCCCTTGGTCTTCCCCGCCGCCCACACGCAAACTCCACCATCTGCGCATGTGCGGCCATGAAAAAATGGCGCACATGCGCAGATGGTGGTTTTTACTTCCGCATCCAGTATAACGCGGAAATCGGTTAGCGCGGGAGGTCTTGGAACGTAACCCCCGCGCTAATCGAGAGATCACTGTATTTTATTTTATTTTATTTTATTTTATTTTATTTCATTATTTTATTTCATTTCATTTCATTTCATTTCATTTTATTTTATTTTATTATTTTATATTTTGTTTTTTATTTTATTTTATTTTATTTTATATTTTATTTTATTTTATTTTATTTGTATGCTGCCCCTCTCCGTAGACTCGTAAAGAATAGTTGGTACTAGTAGTCCAGTTTCATAAGCCACCATGTTTTCAAACATTACAATATTATCTCAGCCACATCTTGTTTGGGGTAGCACCTAGTACAGTAGTACCTCTACCTACGAACACCTCTACTGATGAACTTTTCGAGATATGAACCCGGTGTTTAAGATTTTTTTGCCTCTACTTCCAAACCATTTTCTTTTCTTTTCTTTGGGGGGGGGGGGAGGGTATAATTTTAATATTTTTTTCCTCCACATCTTACAGAAATACAAATTCACATACCTTCAAATTAGAATATAATACAATATAGTATCAATTGCCAAATTCTTAATCAAAATCCTTAATTATTTATCTGTTTTGTTTCGGTATACATCATTTATCTCATGCTATCTCCTTTTCTAATTTTGTCATCCAGATTTCAAAGATTGTTTTCTGTTCTTATTCGGGTTCAAAATGCTATTAGCTATCAAAATTTCTCTTTGTGATTTGGTTTTTTCTACTAAAACTATGCCATAGTGCTTCAGTCCATTTCTTATATTCTTACTTATCTCATTCAGGTTTTTTAAACCCTCATTTTAATATGACTGCCCTTTAAGAGGAAAGGTCCAAATTTACTTCTCTTTATACAACAAGAGAAAAAAAAAGTTCATCTAATTATAACAATAGCAATAAAGGGGGAGGAAAGGTTATTATTAAGAATTTAAATTATATTATCTTCTTTCTGTGCTTAAACATTATATCATTCCTTTCATTTTACAAATATATCATTTCTAATTTAGCAAATCATAATTATAGTGTAACTTATTTTTCTATTTACTTTTCACTAAAAGTATCTTCCATTATCAATCCCAGTACAATAATAATTTCCTCTAATCTATATAGAAACATAGAAGACTGACGGCAGAAAAAGACCTCATGATCCATCTAGTCTGCCCTTATACTATTTTTTGTATTTTATCTTAGGATGGATATATGTTTATCCCAGGCATGTTTAAATTCAGTTACTGTGGATTTACCAACCACGTCTGCTGGAAGTTTGTTCCAAGGATCTACTACTCTTTCAGTAAAATAATATTTTCTCATGTTGCTTTTGATCTTTCCCCCAACTAACTTCAAATTGTGTCCCCTTGTTCTTGTGTTCACTTTCCTATTAAAAACACTTCCCTCCTGAACCTTATTTAACCCTTTGACATATTTAAATGTTTCTATCCTGTTCCCCCTTTTCCTTCTGTCCTCCAGACTATACAGATTGAGTTCATTAAGTCTTTCCTTATACATTTTATGCTTAAGACCTTCCACCATTCTTGTAGCCCATCTTTGGACCCGTTTATCTGGTAAAGCTAAATCATTTACCACATTACAGACGCCTCCAGGAATTTAGAGTCATTGGCAAATAGGCAAACCTTCCCTACCAAACCTTCCTCTATGTCACTCACAAACATATTAAAAAGAATAGGACCCAGAACAGACCCTTGTGGCATACCGCTTGTAACCTGTCTCTGCTCAGAATACTCGCCATTAACAATAACTCTCTGATGTCTACACTTCAGCCAGCTGCAAATCCACTGAACTATCCAGGGATTAAGTCCAATCTTCACTAATTTATCTATCAGCTCTTTATGTGGAACCGTATCAAAGGCTTTGCTGAAGTCCAGATAAGCAATATCTACTGCACCACCTTCATCCAACACCTTTGTGACATAGTCAAAGAAATCAATGAGATTAGAATGACATGATTTACCTTCAGTAAAGCCATGCTGATTTGGGTCCAATAAGTTGTTGTTTTTTAGGTGCTGATTTATCCTCTTTTTGAGTAGAGTCTCCTTAGTTAAGTTATAGTTAATCATTTTAACTATAACTGATGTCAAGCTGATATATTTTTCACTGTCGTTCCCAGTGTAATAATCTTCCCTAATCTATAAATTCCATGGTCAAACCCAGGGTAATAATCTTCCCTAGTCTATATATCACTGTCATTCCCAGTGTAATAATCTTCCCTAATTTATTTGGTTTTACTGCCATTCACAGTGTGATAATCATCCCTAATCTATATATTTTCCTTAATCTATGTGTCTTCCCTATTCTATATTTTATTTTTTTTATTTTCATTTATTAAATTTTTATGCCGCCCTTCTCCTTAGACTCAGGGTGGCTTACAACATGTTAGCAATCACATTTTTTAACAGAGCCAGCATATTGCCCCCACAATCCGGGTCTTACGTGCAGATAATCACAAATTCAGTGAATTATAATGATGGATTCAATTTATTTCTAGCTCTACAGGCCATTGCATTGAAAAAGACCAATGGCTCCACTCAGTACAAGGCAGTTTCCTAAGTTTTATTAACTTCATACGATTGTATAAGATGGTACTGTAATTATATTTGTAATGATTGATCGATGCATGTTGAAGAGAATAAAGCTGGAAGTTTTGAAATAAATTAGTTCTCAGCAATATAAAACCCCTTATTAAAAAAACCCTAAATTTGCAACAACCTAAATTTGAGAAGGAATTTCTGATGAAAATTAATCTGAGAAGAAAAGTCTGATGCAACATGTTAACATTTTAAGCAATATTTTAACCAGTTAGAATGCTAAAAATCTATGTTATTCTTGCTCAAACATAGAACTTAGTTTCATCTAATGAACGGATTGCCTGTATCTTTGGGATAAGGAAAACACTTTACATACTATTCTAGAATAGCTAGCAAATATGCTCTTGTAACAATGTAATATTAACCTGGAATATGTAAATGCTATTAACAAACATTTTTTGAGATTATATTTGCAAGTTTAGCAGTCAGAAATTGGTAGAGGTTAATGTCAAAACCAAAATACTCTTATCATGGCTGGATTTATCCATTTGGGGTAAATGGGGGAGATATCTTTCTAAAGAGAGGAGAAAGAACTTCTAATTGACCACTTGGTAGTCTAGCTATGTCAAGGCTGAGTCGCTTTGCACTTTTATTCATTCTCTTTGCACTTTCAGTCACAGCCAGATAACAGAAAACAAGGAGGGGAGAGGAATGAGTGGAATGTATGGATGGCTTGGAGGGAATTAAGGAACTCATGGGTACCATCTGTGGCCTGGAAGAATTTCAATACCTCAAGGTCAAACAATGAAAGCCTTCTGAGGCGAGCAAACTATTTCTCAAAGTGAAGAGATTGCACTGGATGGAGAATGGATGGTGGGTAGCCCAAGAGGGGGATTTTTTTTAATGCATTTTTTGAGCCAAATACAGAATGGGCTTTGCTTTCTACTGTGGAGTAAAGTTATACTCTTGGTAAAATAATGTCCCAGGAGTTTCTTTTGCTGCATATGCCAATGGGATGTTTGACAATGGATGTGGTCCTAAATGAGATGGACCTATGGATGGACCTATGGAAAGATGCAAGGATGGGTAGCAACCGGAATGGTTGGGAATGCCATTCCACCAGTGGAAAGGGAGTGGCTTGTTCCATTGCCGCTGGGCATGTACATGCGTGCACACGCAACCGACAAGATTCCAGTAAAAATTACCGGGTTTTTTGCGAGCTACTGGCAGCTCTTGCCTCCAATTTGTGGGGACTTTTTGCTTCCATGTATGTGTGGAAGCAAACCCCCTGAAAATAGTGCCAGATTTGGCTTCTGCGCATATGCAGAAGTTGAATCATGCACCGAGCACAGGCGCATGCCACGAGCACACTGGGTGCGTGCACAGGAGTGCGCTCCAGGCATCACCCTGCTAACAATAGTGCATATTGTCAAGGCTATAGCTTTTCCAGGTGCAATATGTGGCTGTGAAAATTGGACCAGAAGAAAGGATGAGCGCCAAAGAATTGAGGCCTTTGAACTATGGCGCTGGGGAAGACTCCTGCGAGTCCCTTGGACTGCAAGGTGAGCAAACAGGTCTATCCTAGAGGAGATCAACCCTGACTGGTCCTTAGAAGGTCAGATCCTGAAGATGAAACTCAGATACTTTGGCCACCTAATGAGAAGGAAGGACTCACGGGAGAAGAACCTAATGCTGGGAAAGATTGAGGGCAAAAGAAGAAGGGGATGACAGAGAATGAGGTGGCTGGATGGAATCACTGAAGCAGTAGATGTAAGCTTAAATGGATTCCAGAGGATGGTAGAGAACAGGAGAACCTGGAGAAACGTTGTCCATGAGGTCACGATGGTAGGGCATGACTTTGCAACTAACAACAACAACAACAACACTCGTGCTCTAAAATCTATTTAGTTCATCTTGCTAAACAGATTTCAATTTGATTAGCAATAAACAATCTTTACATTTTTAAACTAACTGTAATTTTTAATTATGAAATCGGCTGCCAAATATGCCTAGCTTCTACTTTGTAGAAGCCAGTTCTGTTCTGTTTTGTTTGTCCTGTTCTTAAATTAGCAGCCAAGGTTAAGAACTTAATAAACTATTTTTTTTTGTTTAGTTAGTGTTATGTCTGTCAAAAATATGAAATAATCCCTATCATGGTATAATTCTTAATAGCCATAGCAATAGCATTTAGACTTATATACTGCTTCATATTACTTTTACAGCCCTCTCTAGGTGGTTTACAGAATCAGCATATTGCCCCCAACAATCTCGTTTTACCCAACTTGGAAGGATAGAAGGCTGAGTCAACCTTATTGTTGTTACTGTTTTTAAAATATTGTCTTCCAATAAAGCACCGCCATTTCACAAGTCCATCATATATCAAAAATGTTGCTTTCTGACTGCAGACCCTCTAACATTTGAATAAATAATTATGAGCTATTTCTAGTCTAGTTGGAGTTAAATGCCAGTAATGTCCACTGCATCTCTTGTGTGGAAGCACCTGATTTCCAAAACGGTTCCATTTCTATTTCCAAGTTGTTGTCCTAAATGTGTATCTGAAGCTTCTTTTAAATTTAGAAGTGCCTGACTGATCTCCGATTCTAATAATAATAATAATAATAATAATAATAATAATAATAATAATAACAACAACAACAACAACAACAATAATTTATTTATTTATTATTATTATTATTATTATTATTATTATTATTATTATTATTATTATTATTTAAATTTGTATGCCGCCCCTCTAATACTTTCCTGAAAATTTTTGAGATTGTTCTATTGGGTAAGAAACATTAACGATTTTTCTCCCAAAGGTAGTTAAACAAGAAGATACTGACTTCTTTATATCTTATTCTATAAATATGTAAGATGGTACCATATTAGCCATGTCTACATTTCATTTTCAAGCAATATGCTTATCAGAGAGAATTAAAATTGTTGTACAATTTTCCCCAAAACCCCCATCATAATTCTCTATCTTATTATTCCTGTTCTCTCAAGTAATTCACTCAGAAGAGATCTCTCCTCCTCCTTAATGTATGAAAGATGTATAGTCCAGGACTGCAAGGCTATCCAACCAAAAATGTAATGTAATGTCCTTTGTTGCAGAGTTGCTGGGTCTAATACAAACAGAAAGAACAGCTGTACAAGCCAAAACAACAACAAATCAAATGACAGCTTTCCTTTTGTGGCAAAGGAATGGTTAGCCACCCTGTTACAAACTAAAAACCCAGAAGGCTAGAAATTAAGCCTATTTTCCCAGAAAGCATTGTGCTGTTTGCTTTTTAGTAAAGCATAATTACCCTCAGGAAGAATGGCAATAGTTTTGAAAACTACCTTGAGCAACTGATCTACAACGTCCCTGCTATAATCTTACCTCTAAAGCTAAAGGGACTTTCAGCGAGTGTTTCCTCTTACACCCACTTGGAGGGTATACCTAAAGGTTTCCCTTCTTCCAGAAAAGCAATCTGGGTTGTTGTTGTTTTTTAATTCCCCACATTTATTTGGTTTGTATTCCAGATGTTCCACTTGGCTACTCATCAAAATGTTAAAAGAAGAAGAGCTTTATAAGCCGTGAAGCACCTTGGCATCCGTCTACTCGCTGATAGAATTGAAAACAATAATTCTCTCTCTATTGCCTCTCCCACCCACTCTTTTAAATTAAAATCACTAGATGGCATTGTTACTCTGAGATCTAATGTGCATAATAGTGCAGCCAAATGAGATAGTTAAATTAGCAGACAATTATCCCTGTTCCACTCCTCTTTTTATGTGATGAAACTGGTTACTTATAGCCTGCAGGATAAATTCTATAGGGTGGCTGACTTTTTTCTTCACAGGCTCTCTCTTCCCAGATTTCACCTCAATCTGTCATACAGATTTGACACTGCATCGTTCCAACAGTACTCAAAAATGACATGTATATAATGTGGAATATTGTGCACATTTACAGCCAGAACAGTCCACCCCACCCACCCCCAGCCCCTTTAAGACATCGCTTGGAAGATCCTGGGATCATCAGCCTGGAAAAGAGAAAAAATAATTTAAAGAAAATAAAGAAGGAAAGAAGGGGGGAAATGCCCCCCCCTCCAAATTCTTTTCTTGCCATGTATCGAGGCTGTCTCGCAGCCAAACATTTTTCACAAAGAAGCTAGAGCAACAACTAATATGATTTTTCATTTTAGCAATGTTTAACATGCCTCCAGTTTAGTAAAGTATTTTAAAAAACAGTTTGCTTTCTATTAATATTTCACAAGAAAAAATAATTACTTTTGGAAGGTATCTACTTATTGTAGTGGCAAAAAGGAATATTTAGAATTGGACATGAATACCGTTTTGCATTTAAAAGTAGTCACATAGATTTAAAAGGGAATGCGTTCAGTTGAATCATTCCTTTCCTTGCACCAGTTAAACCTAGTGCTGTTATACTATTCTCCCATCCTAAAAATCTCCCCACTTCTTACAGAAATTTGAAACACAGGTATTTGTTTTGCAAGAACCATGCAGGACCAAACACACATCATATTCTCTTTTTTGTTCAGGGATACCAATTTTGTTTGGTTGTGATTCCTCTCAGATACATATATATCGTATAACACAAATGTGTGTGCACATGCATGTACATATTGCATATGTAGACACAGAGAGATGCTGTCAATAATTACAAATATCGCTGTACAATATTTTGCTTTTAGTGTGATTTCAAAGGCAGCTATTTTGGCACACAATGAGTAATGCAGTGACAGTACACATCTTCTGGCAAGATTTGCTGCTTTTCTTTGTTTGGTTTTTATTTATTTATTTACTTAGTTCCTATGTATTTATTTATTTTTCCTGTTTTGCAACTTGGAATGTTCTCTCTTTGATTTTCTTAGATTTCACCATATGAAGCTTCTAGCGGATTACTCAGCACATGTTTTACACTCCTATTTTCAAAGGTCAAAACGGGGGGGGGGGAGGGTGGCAGGACAAGAGAGTCATAAAATTAAGAGGGCGGTACATTCCTGTGAATAAACTTTCCATTTATAGGTTTTTTGTCCTATAAGAAATATTTTGTTTCTCAAAATAAACATATTTCTCAAATAAACATAGTTTACAAATTCAGTTTCATTCAGAGCAATCTTAAAACTGTGTCACATGTAGACTATTCCCATTCAGATTGAGGCCCTGGTAATATGCTAAACAGTGTGTATCCATATGTGTGCAGATAATAGATAGTTAACAAGAAAGAAGAGTTAAATGTCTCTAGTAAATATTTGCGGGTGTAGTTTGAAAGAGGTCAGAGTTGCTGTAAATAAAAAATAGGCCTTTACCAGATATTATTCCAATATTTAAATATTCCTGAAAATGGAATATTATGTACATAGTATAATAATAATAACATAATATAATTTTAACACAGTTTTTAAAATCAAGTCTTAGATAAGATAACTGGGTAAAGATCATCGCAAGTTGGTAATGATTTAGAGGCACAGGTAAACTATAAAATTGTGTTACGTATTTTTAGTATGTTAAACAGTCATATGTAAAAGGACAAAGGTATCCAAAAGCTCATTCTTGCAAATGGACGAGCGAATCACTAAAATCATTTTAAAAACAATGAGTTAGGCACATAGTTGAAGTCAGTTTATTTTTTTTATTCCACTAACGTAACACAAATAGGGCTTGTAGTTATAGAATTTTTACTGTCAATCATGGTGACAGCATTCATAATTTCTCAGTTTTATTCTCTCACTGTTTTCCTTTTTGTATAGAAGAGTGATAGCATGTTCTTTAATTAGTTAAGAATGTTTTAACAGTTTCTAAAACCTACTGAAATACTGTCAACAATGATTCTTCAATATTATTATAATAAACAGGTTGATTTTTTAAAAAACTGAAAGGCGGTGTGGAATATCTATATTTTAAACCAGTGCCATTTGTTTTTTGTAGATGGTTTTGAATTTAAAAGCTGAAAATGTTGAAAACATACTGACTCAGAATCTGTTATTTAATTTTTTAAAAATCTGCTTCACAGTATAATAAACTGTATTAAATATAAAAAGCTCAATATACAGTATGTACATTTCCTCATGTGTCCAGGCATCTTTATAATATATACTTTTAACCAGATTAACGTTGTATGTAGAACTTTAACAAGCAGTCAAAGAAATACCCCGTGTTAATGCTCACTTTTAATTCTACAAGCATATTATATCTGTGTTGAATTTTTCACAGCATAAATGGCAACTAGAAACTTTGATTCATTATTTTATCCAAGATTTCTTTGCTGTCCTTAGTATGTTCTATTCCTGTGCTCTGTTGACCAAGCTCTCATTTCAAAGTTAGACTTCAAGAATGCCATAAATTGTAGACAAGAATCTTTCCTTATTGGCTGACAATTCACCTGATAATGCTTTTGATTTGTAGTGTTTAGGAGTTAGATTAAGATTCAGAGAAACAGCATGCTTAAGGAGGAGTGTAGAATTAAAATGGTGGCGAGTGGGGGGGGGAGGATGAGGTTATGCATTACTTATTGATGACTTTTCATGTCTATAGCACAGATTAATCACTTGCAATGCTCCCAATGTATCCAGCTGCAGTGTGTCTCGGATACTCATCAGACCGGTCCTATTAAATGCCGCCCATTACAAAGTTTGCATCATTAAAGCCAAGGCAAATCTATGTGTGTCATTTTCTGAATCCCAATGTTGCAAATTACAGATCTTTGTGTATCTGTGCCTGTGTGCCAGGCTTGTCACAGTCCAAGCTGATAAAGAAAATCACCATGACAGATCAACTGAATCTCAGAGAAGTGATGCTAAAGTGCTTTCATAATATCTCTCCATATGCTGTTTAATACTGCAAAACTACAAACATAGTCACACCTATTGAAATTGAACTGCGGCTGCCAAAAATGCTAAGTAGACTGCACTAACAGAGGCATAAAATCAAGATCACATGAAGTGTTAGTACTACTTTGTAATCCGTTGGTAAGACCATACTTGGAACAGTGCGTCCAGTTTTGGTTGCCACAATATGAAAAAAGATGTTCAGACTCTAGAAAGAGTTGCAAAGAAGCACAACAAAGATGACTAGGGGACTGGAGACTAAAACAAATGAAGAACAGTTGAAGGAATTGGGTATGTCTTGTTTAATGAAAAGAAGGACTAGAGGTGACAAGATAGCAATGTTCTAATATCTAAGGTGCTGCCACAAAGAACCTTAAAAAGCTTTAATAATAGGTTTTATGAACATTGTATCTGTTATCTGTTATATCTGTTATAAGCTTTCTTTCTTTCTTTCTTTCTTTCTCTATCTATCTATCTATCTATCTATCTATCTATCTATCTATCTATTTATTTATTTATTTATTATCTGATTTCTATGCCACTCTTCTCCTGAGACTCAGTTGTAAGAATAGACAGCATACAAATGTTATACTGAACATGACATGATAGCAGTTCCAATATTTGATGGGCTGTCTCATAGAAGATGGGGTCAACCTATTCTCCAAGCATCTGAAGACAGCACAAGAAGCAATGAATGGAAACTAACCAAGGTGAGAAACAACCTAGAACTATGGAGAAATTTCCTGACAGAACAACTTGCCTCCAGAAGTTGTAAATGCTTCAAAACTTCAAAACTTTAAAAACTTCAAAAGTTTTTAAGAAGAGATTGGATAGCCATTTGTCTGAAATTGTATAGGGTTTCTTGTCTTAGCAGAGGGTTGGACTGGAAGACCCCCAAGGTCCCTTCCAGCTCTGTTACTCTATTAGGCTGTAATCTGATGAGTTTCAACATCCAACTAAGAATCCTAATCCAATAGTATGACCTTTGTATAAACATAGAAACATAGAAGACTGACGGCAGAAAAAGACCTCATGGTCCATCTAGTCTGCTCTTATACTATTTCCTGTATTTTATCTTACAATGGATATATGTTTATCCCAGGCATGTTTAAATTCAGTTACTGTGGATTTACCAACCACGTCTGCTGGAAGTTTGTTCCAAGGATCTACTACTCTTTCAGTAAAATAATATTTTCTCATGTTGCCTTTGATCATTCCCCCAACTAACTTCAGATTGTGTCCCCCTTGTTCTTGTGTTCACTTTCCTATTAAAAACACTTCCCTCCTGAACCTTATTTAACCCTTTAACATATTTAAATGTTTCGATCATGTCCCCCCTTTTCCTTCTGTCCTCCAGACTATACAGATTGAGTTCATTAAGTCTTTCCTGATACGTTTTATAACCCCTGGATTCTTTCCCCACCTTCCCAAGTAATGAGGTGTTCAGTGGATTTGGGCAAATGTATGCTAAGAATTATTGTGCATCTACTGTACCATATTAACAAAACTGAATTAAGAGCATGCAGACCAGTGTTCCCTAATTATTTACTGAGAATCATATCCATTGCATTCAGTGTGGCTCTCTTCCTAGTATATATGTTTAGGGCTGGTGCTCAATGAGTTTGGGTTCCGCTTTATTGTCAGTGCCTGAGATAAATCTATATGTGGCAATCCTAACTTTGTGAATAATTTACTGCAAGGACATCATAACTGAAAAATAAATGAATAACATTAATTTATTCATTTATTTTCAAACTGGATTTAGAATAGAATGAGCTGGAAGGGACCTTGGAGGTCTTCTAATCCAGCCCCCTGCTCAAGCAGGAGAACCTTTACCATTTTAGATAAGTCTCTTCTTAAAAACCTCCAGTGATGAAGTGCCCACAATTTCTGGAGGCAGGCTGTTCCACTGGTTGATTGTCCTCACTGTTAGGAAGTTTCTCCTTCATTCCAGGTTGCTTCTCTCTGATTAGTTTCCAATCATTGTTTCTTTCCCTGCCCTCTTGTGCTTTGGAGAATAATTTGACCCCCTCTTCTTTGTGGCAGCCCCTGAAATACTCAAATATTTATTTGTCAAGAAAATGAGAAAAGATTATCATGGTATCTTGTGGCACAGTCAATTCTTGTCACCTGTTAGACATAACTAATGATATAGTTTGAAGTCCTGTTGTTGAAAAATAGTCAGCTTTCTCACACAATGTGCTTTTTCTTTACCATTGTAGCTCTCCAAGCACCCTAAAATATGGAATTGATTTTGGGGATGTGGAGAAAGTACGACAATGAATGAAAAATAATTCTGCCATGGATCCAACTAAGACCAAACTCGGGTATTTGCTGTAGTGTAACTTCCTTACTTTCTCTCTTTCCTCCCCCTTTCCTATAGATTTGTACAGAATCAGAATTTAAATCAGAAAACTGTCTCCCCAACAGTGAGCACTTAAATGGAAAGAAGGTAAGAGACATAGGTAAAGGGGAGATCATTCTCTCTTTAGAACCGAAAAGATAGAATAATAGAATTGGAAGCGACTTCAAAGATTTTCTAGTCCAACCCCCTGCTCGAGCAGGAGACCTATATCATTTCAGACAAATGGTGGTCCAGTCTTTTTCTTCTTGAAAACCTTCCAGAGATGGAGCACCCACAATTTTTGAAGGCAAGCTGTTCTGTTGGTTAATTGCTCTCACCATTAGGAAATGTTTCATTAGTTCTAGGGTGCTTCTCTCCTTGGTTAGTTTCCAAACATTGTTTCTTGCCTTTTGGTGTTTTGTCTTCCTGTTCAAGATATATTAAACATCATTTCAACAAAAATGGACTATTCAAGTATTCACCATACACACACACACACTTTTTTTTCTAGGAGGAAAAAAATACAAGACTCTAGGATTAAACAAAAGGCACATTGCCAATAGTAGTTGGAATAATATTTTTGTCACAACAGTGCCAAGAGAGGTTGGAAGGGGTGATGTTGCATCACTGGATCTGACAGATTTAGCACATGTAAAATGACAGACAGGAAATAGTAACAAACATAAACTTCACTTTCTAGTCCTATATCTTTGATAAATCTCACTGCATCCCCCTCTAAGGAGTTAGGACTCAGTACATCATAAGCATAACAGAGCATGCTATTTAACTTTCATCTCATCCTGATTTAACATGAAAGCATGATGATGGCAGAGCGTTAACAAATTCTTCTTTCCTGTTGCTGACTCTGTAAGTGTAAGGCATATAAGGAGCACTTGAGTTTGGAGGCTAAGTGGAAGAGACAGAGAGAGACAGAAGTCCTGAATGGATACTGAAGACATAGATGAGGAGTGCATGCAAATAGCTTCGAATCATTTCATTTGTTTGTTACACAGTCGTGGTCTACCTGGCCATCTTGCATACAGTGTGCCTCTATATGTATGCAGATCAGGGTTATACAACTCCAGTCAACTTGAGGACAGTGTTGGGTTTTGAAGTGATGAGTTTAATGACCGGTTTTGGAGGAGGTGTCAGAACTTGTAAGGATTATATAAGATGAGATGAGATTTACAGAGTTGTTAAGGGACTTTGTATGTCATCTAGTCCAACACCTGTGCTCCAGCCAAGCAGGAGACCCTACACCATTTCTGACAAATGGCAGTCTAATCTCTTCCTGAAAACCTCCAGTGGTGAAGCTCCCACAGCTTCTGTTCCACTGGTTGATTGTTCTCACTGTCAAAAAATTTCTTCTTATTTCTAGATTGAATCTCTCCTTGGTCAGTTTCCATCCATTATTCCTTGTCTGCCTTCAGGTACTTTGGAAAATAGCTTGACCCCTTCCTCTCTGTGGCAGCCCCTCAAATATTGGAACACTGCTAGCATGTCTCCCCTGGTCCTTCTCTTCCCTAGATTAGGCATGTCCAGTTCCTGTAATTGTTCTTCATGTGTTTTAGTCTCCAGTCTACCAGTCCTCTTTTTTGCTCTTCTCTGCACTCTTTCTAGAATCTCAACATCTTTTTTATAGTGTGGTGACCAAAACTGGATACAGTATTATGGGTGTGGTCTTACTAATGCTTTATAAAGTGGTATTAGTACCTCCCTTGATTTAGATTGTATCCCTCTGTTAATGCACCTTAGGATGGCATTGGCTTTTTGGCTACCACTGTACACTGCTGGCTCATATTTAACTGTTGTCCACTAAGACTCCCAGATCCCTCTCACAGTTACTGTAATTAACCCTGGTTTCACCCAATCTGTATGTGTACCTTTGGTTTTTCTTTCCTAAGTTTACATTTCTCTGTATTGAATTTTATTTTGTTGTATAGGGCCCAGTATTCAAGTTTGTCAAGATCCATCTGGATCTTCAGCCCATCATCTAGGGTGTTTTGCTATTCCTGACATCTCAGTATCATCTGCACATTAAATGCCATGTGGTACTAGGCATCCACAGGGTATAATTTACTCCCCCAAACATAAAAAAGGAAGCTTCATTGTTGATCTCATGCAACTGAAGCAGGCAAGGGCCATAAAAAGAGTGGTAGAAGGTAACATGTTGTACTTCTGGCACCCTGACAATAACAGCAGCTTTCCATAAATGGGAGTGGCAGTAACTGGTAGTATAATTCACAAGTCTCTCCTATACCTTTAATGCATCTCACATAAATAATTACTGAGTGAGAGCAAAAAAACTCAATGCTCATACAGTTTGAGAACATATCCATCAGTGCTCTCTTTAGACATATCCAGAGTCTTGGTGCTCTCTAACCTCCATTGTTTGCTGGCAGATGTTTGATTCCTTGAATAGACAATGAAACATTTGTGCACAAATAACCAAGCTCAGAGAGCACCAAGGACACCACAGTTCATCCCTGGGCTACAGATAATCTCTTTTATTGATATCCATAGGTATGATGATGCTTGTCATAAAATACTATACACTTTTAGTATCCAAGAAGCCTATGCATTCCAAGAGCATAATGTGACAGTACCATGGTGAATCAATGACAGAAGGGCAGAACAAAATTGAAACATATTCAATCATTTTACTGCTTTTTCCTTTATAATTCTGATTGGTATATGCAACTAATCTAGCTTAGCCTCATAAACTAAATATGCAATTGAAGTGTCAGTAACTGAAGTGCCAGTAACTGCGAGTCTCGGAAGAGGGGCGGCATACAAATCTAAATAATAATCATAATCGTAATCATAATCATAATCACAATCACAATCATAATCACAACAACAGCAGCAGCAACAACAATAACAACAACTATATCTTAATTATTATCATTATTTTCCAATCACATTTTGCATGGTCTTGGTTAACTCCATATCATAGGAAACCATGCTTGGAGCAACTGAGGGCAATATATTGAATTTCAGTGTAAATCTATTCTGTTGACTTATCTACATGGCTGAGATTCTTCCAAATTCTTTGCTATTCTTACAATGTATAGGAACGTAAAGTTGTGCATATTTTTGATTGGATAAATGGATGGATGGATAGACAGATAGACAGATAGACAGACAGACAGATAGATAGATAGATAGATAGGTAGGTAGGTAGGTAGGTAGGTAGGTAGATATATACAGTGAACCCTCGAGTTTTGTGTCCTCGAGCATCGCAAAAGGGCTATTTCGCGAGTTTTCAACCCGGAAGTAAACTCCACCATCTGCGCATGCGTGCCTTTTTTCTATGGCCACGCATGCGTAGATGGTGGAGTTCCCCAGCTGGGAAGCTGGGTGGCTTCCCTGGGTCTTCCCCCTCTTGCCCCGGTAAGACCCCAGCGGCAGCGCGAGCAACGGCGTGGGCGGGCGGGCGGCACGCGCGGGGACACCCCAGCTCCGCTCCCCAGCTGGGAAGCGGCCCCAGCAACAGCGTGGGCGGGCAGTGCGCGCGCGCTTGGGGACACCCCAGCTCCACTCCCCAGCTGGGAAGTGGCCCCAGCAACGCGCGCACGCTTGGGGAAACCCCAGCTCCGCTCCCCAGCTGGGAAGTGGCCCCAGCAACAGCGTGGGCGGGCGGGCGGTGCGCGCGCGCTTGGGGACACCCCAGCTCCGCTCCCCAGCTGGGAAGCGGCCCCAGCAACACGCGCGCGCTTGGGGAAACCCCAGCTCCGCTCCCCAGCTGGGAAGCGGCCCCAGCAACAGCGTGGGCGGGCGGGCGGTGCGCGCACGCTTGGGGACACCCCAGCTCCGCTCCCCAGCTGGGAAGCGGCCCCAGCAACGCGCGCGCGCTTGGGGAAACCCCAGCTCCGCTCCCCAGCTGGGAAGCGGCCCCAGCAACAGCGTGGGCGGGCGGGCGGTGCGCGCACGCTTGGGGACACCCCAGCTCCGCTCCCCAGCTGGGAAGCGGCCCCAGCAACGCGCGCGCGCTTGGGGAAACCCCAGCTCCGCTCCCCAGCTGGGAAGCGGCCCCAGCAACAGCGTGGGCGGGCGGGCGGTGCGCGCGCGCTTGGGGACACCCCAGCTCCGCTCCCCAGCTGGGAAGCGGCCCCAGCAACAGCGTGGGCGGGCGGGCGGCACGCGCGCGGGGAAACTCCAGGCGCGAGCAACGGGGTGGGCGGGCAAAGGGCGGGCGGTGGTGGAAGTAAAAACACCATCTGCGCATGCGCAGATGGTGTTTTTACTTCCGCACCGCTACTTCGCGAAAAATCGATCATCGCTTGGGGTCCTGGAACGGAACCCTCGCGATGATCGAGGGACCACTGTATATATATATATAGAGAGAGATAGAAAGATAGAGAGATAGAGAGATGATAGAGAGATAGAGAGATAGAGAGATAGAGAGATAGAGAGATAGAGAGATAGAGAGATAGAGAGATAGAGAGATAGAGAGATAGAGAGATAGAGAGATAGAGAGATAGAGAGATAGAGAGATAGAGAGATAGAGAGATAGAGAGATAGAGAGATAGAGAGATAGAGAGATAGAGAGATAGAGAGATAGAGAGATAGAGAGATAGAGAGATAGAGAGATAGAGAGATAGAGAGATAGAGAGATAGAGAGATAGAGAGATAGAGAGATAGAGAGAGAGAGAGAGAGAGATAGAGAGATAGAGAGATAGAGAGATAGAGAGATAGAGAGAGATAGAGAAAGAGAGAGAGAGAGAGAGAGAGATGGAAGTTCAGAACATATAATCTGTTTTCTGGCATTCAGCCATCACGGCTATGGTAGTATTCCTTGGCTCATGCATTAATATCAGACAAAATTTGTAAATTGGACACATTTTCATGCCAACCTCCCAGAACAAATATATGTCTCTTTCAGAAAGGATGAAAGGGAATAAATGTAATGGAAACCTACGGTCTCCTGCACGTTCCCATGGCAGCATAGCAGGCTTGAGAGTGATCAGACAGTGAGGGGCAAAAGCAGGCACTGAGAATGGGAGAGGCTGGATCTCACATGTGGAATCACATCAGAAAGGAAGAAAAATCCTTAAACAAGCTGTAGAACGTCTGGCAAACTAATTGGAGTGTAAGATTAATGAGGGAGGAGGTGAGATGTTCCTAAAGCCTGCACAACTCTTTATTACACTTTGATTATTGAAATGCGTGGTGTAGATGGATCATAATCCATTTCACAATTAGCTTTCCTTGCTATTTCATTCATTCTCATTCAAGGTCTTCTCACCTATTTTTTTCATCAAAACATCTCTGATAGTATTGTATACACACACAGAGAGAGAAAGATAGATAGATAGATAGATAGATAGATAGATAGATAGATAGATAGATAGATAGATAGATAGAGGGAGGTGAGAGAAGTGCAAATACAACTTCCACAAGATATAACAAGAAGGCTTCTTGTTATCCATTCCTTCCCCCCACTCCAAATACATTTCTTTATACAATTTATAATTTTAGGAGAGATTCCAAGATCATCCAGAAAGTTTTGTGGCTGAGTTTAGAAAATTTGGGCCACAAAAGATGAACACTTATAAGATTTGTAGGCCCAATGTAGGTACAATGTTTTTCATTGGGAAAGTAGGGGAACTACAGAAAATCCTCTCCTTCAGGTAGCAAATATTATCTTTGATGGGAAAGGTATTTTGCAGAACAGCATCATTTAACAAACGTGACATGAGCGGCAATTCTACTCGTATGCTATATTTTACAGTGAAGACTTGCTGGTACATCATGTCAACTTACAGTGGGACTTAGAAGCGATTGCCTATGTCAGCAAAAAAAGCTCAGTCATCAGGGCAAACAAAATTAATATAAGCAGATAGGACATGCCTGACTGTTGCTGATCATCCACGGAATATACACAACATTGTTATAAGATCCTAAGCAAATATTTCAGTGATTGCAAAACACCTTGCTGTTGGTCACACTAACCCACACATAGCAAAGAAAACATGGGCCAAGTGTTTTGACCCTACAAATCTTAGATCATACAGAGGAACGTTGACCTATATTTTGGTTTCAGACAACATTCAATTGTTTTCCAAAATGAATTAAGATCAAATTTCAAGCAAGGCATGTTTGCCTCTCATCATTAATTTTAACTCACAAGACGAGAGTTTCTGAATGCCATTTAAGCAAACCTCAGATTATTTACTCCCAGCAAAATAGAAGGACTCTATGTGACATATTTCTGGTTTCCTCCCTTGATATTGTTATCTTCGTTCGTTTGGGGATTTTGCAAGGGCTGTGTAAAGTTGCTAAAGTATCTTTTTTTTCATGTATTGGTTATCTAACCTGATGACAAGACTCCTGGATGCTGTATATCCATTATTGGAACTCTAGTCAGTAGGAAACCAAAGCAAATGATACTCAGAATTACAGCATTATCTGTGGGAAGGAAACTTCTGAATGTTAATTTGCTGCGACTGCAAGGGAATGTAATGAATTCACATCTTTTGCTCTTCTCTTTAAACAGAAAAGGGACACTGGGAGCTTGCATGCCAAGGGCATTTCTCTCCAAAATGATTAAAGGACAGCTTAAAACATTTTCAGTATCAAAATGCCAAAGATGCACATGCAAGTATATGTGAATATAAGAATAGGTGTCCCACCTGTAGGTTTTATCTTGCAATATTACATTATTTATTAAATATATATATATGCTGTCCACATATCAGAGAATATGGGAAATGTACAAATGGTTAAAAATAGTTTTATAATGCCATGAATGAAGTAGCCTCATATCACAGTTTTTGTCCAGTTTATCCAGAACTTAAGGAATAAACAATACAATATCTGTGAGCAGCAACTGGTCTCAGTCACATGCATATTCACAAATACATAGGCACACTGATATACATATATAGATAGTCCTATATCTGGTTAGAATACACTATTTTTTTCCTAGGATACAATAATGGTAATCCTCCACTTACAACAAATTATTTATTGACCATTTGAAGTTACGACGACACTGAAAAAAGTGACTTATGGCCATTTTTCACACTGTGAATCCCCATGATCAAAATTTTAACTCTTGCCAATTGGCATATGTTTATGACTGTTGCCATGTCCCAGGGTCATATGATCAACTTTTGTGTCCTTCTGACAAGCAAAGTCAATGGGGAAGCGAGATTATGTTAACAACCGTGGTATTGACTTTACAACTTTACAATTGGGATAAGAAAGGTCATGAAATTGGGGCAAAATTCACGTAACAACAGTCTCGCTTAACAACAAATATTTCGGGCTCTATTGTGATTGTAATTTGCGGACCACCTGTATATGACTAGTTAGACTATCTACTTTCCCCAATATTGTTATTACTCTGAGGTTTGTTTTAGTAAACAAAGAAATGAGGAAAATGATGTGTGTAAATATTTTTTTATTCACAAGGTTGATTCTAGAAAGATTCAGAATATTATGTGAGCTGAAATTTGTGGCAAGAAAAGACCTTTATTACTTATTTTCTTTAACAGCCTTTCTACATACAAGGACCATAATACACCATTAAATTGCATCCTGCTTTATAGTTTGGTGTTGCACATGCTGCGATCTTCTGATAACCACAGTTTGCCATGCCTGCTCCATATAGTGACATCCTAAATGCGGCATGTACCAAAAGCCAGTCTAAATTTTGAGTAGAATAGAATAGAATTCTTTATTGGCCAAGTGTTATTGGACACACAAGGAATTTGTCTTTGGTGCATATGCTCTCAGTGTACATAAAAGAAAATATATATTTGTCAAGAGTCATGAGATACAACTAGGGGTGGGCAGCAGGCAGGACGGGGTGGAATGCAGTTCCACCAGCAGAAATGAAGATGTGTGCGCAGCTCCAGCTGATCTGCGGATGTCACTTCCTGGATTACTGGTCAAGGCTCGGCTTTCCTTTTTTTCCCCCTGCTGCTGCTGCTACATCTGTGCTCCTTGCTTTTTTCCTCTTTCCTGGCTTCGGACAAGCTTCCCTCTCTCCTGCCCAGCTTCTCTCCAGCCTCATGCAGCCACCTCCTGTCTGAGATGCAAGCAGAAGGTGTGGGTGGAAGTGGCACTGGCAGCATTTATGCTTCTGGCAGCAACCATTCGCCTAGCTACCCAGCTTGAGGTGGGGGGGGTGACCCAGGAAAGAGAGCATGGGAAACAGAAAGCAAATTGTCACCCCAGCAAGTGACACTCGTGAGGTTGTAAGTTGAGGACTTAACAGTTCACTTGAACAATGATGATCGTTTAAGCCACTCCCACCTGATCATATAGCCAGCAAGCCACTCCTACCCAGTTACATGACCATTAAGCCACACCCACAAAATAAGCCACACCCATAGTGTGGCAGTAAAAAATTTGTCTGCCCATTACTGGGTACAACACTTAATGATTGTCATCATTAAGTGTTATATCTCATGATTCTTGACAAATTGCATTTATGAAAGCCTTCTATGGGTTCAGTAAACCTATGGCTGTAAGCATGTAGTCTTCCCACGGAAACAAATACGTTAAATGGATTTGGAAGCTGCTGCTGAAACTGCAGTGGTATATTGCTTTCCTTCATAAATGTTAGCAACAAAAATATCGACTTTATTTGCTGGGATGGAATGCTTGTGAAGTTATCAAATTCAATGAGTTCTAGTTTAGGGGAATAATAATAATAATAATAATAATAATAATAATAATAACAACAACAACAACAACAACAACAATAAGAGATTGACATTAATTCACGAATAAAGAAGAAGAGCAGGCATTCCTTGGGTATTCGTATTGCATTGTTATTGCCCCTCCACTGCTGAAGACGTGATACCAGCTCTGGGAGCTGGTCCCTAAAGAAAATCTACTCAAAAAGAGCTCTTCAAGAATGGAAGCTGGGCAACCCTCCTCCCTTCCTCTATAAGGATTTTGAAATGCTGAAACATGCTCCTTTTTGTTGGATGGATGTCATTAATTCAAAGAATGGGTGTCGTATTCTCAAGAGTTCTTTATTTCATCACTGCAAGAAATACCCTCCTGGCAGTTCTGACTGCTTACTCGTTTAAAAGGTAAACTTTCCTTGGGTTGTGGCTCATGTCAATTATGGCTTCCTTGCGGCCTCCGAGCCTCACTTTTCTCTAATAGAAGCTGTTAACATCTTCAAAGCCATATCAAAACAGTGTTTGTTCTGGCCTTTGATTTCCCGCACAGAGAAAATTCAAAGACTTCTGAACTAGTTGAGAGAAGGGGAGAAATTTCACATTTTATCATATGGCCATTTGTCTTTGAATGCTTGAGAGCCAGATATAACTATTGAGTCTCTAACGAATACATTCTTATGCATTTTTAAAATCCCAACCTCTCTTGATTATGTCTTTGACTTCATAACTGCATTGAAACAGACTGCAGCCCTTGTACCAGCCATTTCTAGAGATAGATTGGGGAAAAGAGAAAATAAATGATAGTTATTTCTTACTCATAGGTTAACACTTTACATATATGGAGAATTTTGCTTAAATTAGAATCACTTTCTGATGATCCCACATCTGATCGATGCTTACAAAGCTTATACTTCAGAAAAGATTTCTATGTTTTGCTTCGCTTACCAAATGGATTGCCCAGACATTGATAACATCAAAGAAAAAATAAATAAGCAATATTCTTTAGAGAAGGACCCAGCATCTGGGTGGCTTCCAGCTGCTTTGGAGATTAATTCCTGCAAGCCTTAGTCACCGTGGCCCACAGCAAGGGATCATGGGACTTATTGGGGAGGGTACCATATTGCTAATCTTATTTTGCTTACCATATTGCTAATCCTACCTCAGCTGTTTTAGGAAATAAATGGATGACTCTATTATTATTATTTTTATTAGACAGCTATATTCTCTTACCTTTTCTTGTTCCTTATTTTTCTGATATTATCAAGCCTGACGTAGTTTAATAGATTGATTGCCTTTTTAAATGACTCAATAACTATACTGCCCTTAGACCAAGTGTATATACAGGTGTACATAAATGCAAATAATAATAATAATAATAATAATAATAATAATAATAATAATAATAATAATAATAATAATAATAATAATTTTTAAAAAAAACAAGGGACAGTAAAAGTAGTAGTAACAAAACAAAAATACTGACAGTAGCAATAATAGTAAAATACAAAGCTGTTTATTTATTTTATTTAAGAGGCACTATAGTAAAAGTTCACTTATATCAGAAACCTGTTCCCAGGAAAAGCAGGGAAGGGGTGTGTATCATTCTGTTCTCCATTCCCGTTTCTTGTGTTAAATATGCAAACACCGATTATTCACATATCCCATAATTTTAACACATCTTTGTACCCAATTTTCCTCAGTGTATCTATCTTTCCTAGTGGATGCACTCCTGAGGCAAGAGTTATCATTGTAAACCATGATAAAAATATGAAAATCAAAAGAAAAGAAAACCCCTTATACAATCCATAAAATATTTTATGTAGATTTTACGCATTGTAAATGCGTAAAATGTAGCTTGCTTTTTTATTTTTTTTAAAGCACATCTATTATCCTAGATAATTCCAAATCTGGAATATTCCAAGGCTGGCCATCAATTGGCCATTGGTGGTTTTCTAAGCAATTATGGGCAGAAATTTGGGGAGGGGGGCAGCGGAAATGGGAGAAGGGCCATGGTTCATCCATCTTATCAGTTGAAGAAACAAAATTGGCTCCCGTGAAAACATCTGCAGTATTTAACTGTTGCCTAAGTGGTAAAGCCATGGCCATATGAAATATTGTGGATGGTTGCATTTGGAAGACTCTTCTAGGGATTTTATAATTGTTTTATTTATAAACCTTTCTTATTCTAAATCTTGTTCTCCTCTTATATATTGGCCAAGTAGAAATTATGAAGTGCTTGCAAAATCAATATATCCCATATACTTAATTATTGCCTCTTGACTCACTGGAAAATCTGCAATGTGCAATTATGTACTGCTGGCTTTCTCTTTTAAACAGAACTTGGGAGAATTGTTTGAATTTTTTTTTTACAGCAGAATATCAGCAAACCCTGTTATTTTCTTATATTGGTCCAGTTTCTTTAATTAACTCTAACCTAACTTTTTCATTTTGGGAAAAAAACATTAATGGCAACGACACTGAATGCATTGACAGCTTGGCTGTCAGAACTAGGTGACATAAGTGGGAAACCAGTAGTTCTGCAAAGAAGTAGGACATAAGTTAAGAAGCAACCACAATAATATTAGCATTAATTGTATTGACCCAAAGGTCATTAATGATTCATTGTTCAAGGGGTCAAAATGTTTGGATGTATATCCCTTATATTTTATTGCTTCCAACTACAGTATGTTTGTATAATTTGTAGTGGTGCTACTTACTATACCACACCTGCAAAACCAGATGGAGAAAAAGCCATCGGGTATAAAATGTATTCTATTTATAATATTTTCTTAACATTGCAGACACATCTCTTTCAATTCAATCAGATTTGTTCCCCGGTAACTAAATGTGTTCCCATTCTTCCAGTTCAGTCAGATCTGTTCCCAGAGCTTGACACAGGACTTGATGTTAATGAAGGTTTTTAAAAAAGTTTCTTAATTACTATTTTTAACCTGGTTTGTGCCTTTTTGGAGGTAGGGCACATAGGACATTTCATTCACTATGGCTGCATTACTATTAGTCATTCCTATTACCCATCTCCTCCCACTTATGACTGTATGACTGTAACTTGTTGTTTGTATCCTTACAATTTATATTCCTATTGATTGTTTCCTGATTGCTTATTTGTAACCTATGACAATCATTAAATGCTGTACCTCATGATTCTTGATAAATGTATCTTTTCTTTTATGTACACTGAGAGCCTATGTACACCCAAGACAAATTCCTTGGGTGTCCAATCACACTTGGCCAGTATTCTATTCTATTCTATTCTATTCTATTCTATTCTATTCTATTCTATTCGCACTCTTTCTGACTCTGTAAAAGCAACAGAAAAGTCATTTTTCCCACCACCCGGTGATACTACTCTTACTGGACAGCTCCTTTCTTTTAAAATCTGATTTCTTTTTAAATCATATCCTAAAAACATTTTACAGGTATCGTGCTCTGGAATCTTCTGCATTGTTGCCTTGAAATATGTAGACTTTCACTTCTCAATAGTCATTATTTCTTTAAAAAGTATCTTGTATGAAACATAGAAACATAGAAGACTGATGGCAGAAAAAGACCTCATGGTCCATCTAGTCTGCCCTTATACTATTTCCTGTATTTTATCTTAGGATGGATATATGTTTATCCCAGGCATGTTTAAATTCAGTTACTGTGGATTTACCAACCATGTCTGCTGGAAGTTTGTTCCAAGGATCTACTACTCTTTCAGTGAAATAATATTTTCTCACGTTGCTTTTGATCTTTCCCCCAACTAACTTCAGATTGTGTCCCCTTGTTCTTGTGTTCACTTTCCTATTAAAAACACTTCCCTCCTGAACCTTATTTAACCCTTTAACATATTTAAATGTTTCGATCATGTCCCCCCTTTTCCTTCTGTCCTCCAGACTATACAGATTGAGTTCATTAAGTCTTTCCTGATACGTTTTATGCTTAAGACCTTCCGCCATTCTTGTAGCATACACAATATGCACAAGGCACATTGGTGTACTCCTGTTCCTTTGGATACTTGCTGGCAGGGTAGGCCTTCATGTTCCGTGGGTGCTGATGTGATTGTTAATTGCTTTCCCTCTTTGTCAGAATGCACTTTCACTAGCTATTGTTTTCTGCTTCCTATCCCCCTTAGCCATTTATTAAGGGTTTATTTACAAGAGTATCGACAAATGCATACCAGCGTGAACTGAAGTGGATCCAAAGTTTATTCCTTTCTATTTTATTTGACCTTGTTAAAGTGAGGAAACAATTATTCTCTCTAAAATACCTATACGTGAACACTTTCCCCTTTGCATTTATATGTTAATAACTTGAATTATATGGTTCTTATTTAGCTCTTTACATGTTATAAAGCAATTCTCAGCACTTTCAAATAATTCATAGAAGGCATTGCTGGAGGCTGCTGTGTTCTGAAAATTATATAAATTATATCTTTGAAAGGAATGATGCAGGAGTTTACCAACTTTTCCCAAAGGAAATTGATACTCCCATCATGTCGAAGAAAGGTTGGATTATAGAAAGTACAACATTTTATTGAATAAATTGTTAAAGTGGAAAGAGAAAAAATAATACAGCACATTGCATTACATTGTAGTCTTGCTCACATTCAAGATCAAAAATAAAATGGTACCATTGCTCCCACCCTTTTATTTCTTTTTTGTAGAACTTTGCCCATAAAGGACTAATTTTGCAATGCATTAAGAAAGTGCAGAATATATATTCTTTTATGTGAAAATATGTTGGGAAATGATAAAATATTTTAACTTCTCAAACCAACCATATCTCTTTATTCTTTTCTTATTTAATACGTAGGATACTTAAAAATACTTAAAAGTGTATACATTCTTAAATCCTAACATTTGTCCCCCAAAAGCTGGGCAAATTTAATAAAAAAAGACTTCTGGTGCATCTAGAGAAGTATGAGATCGGATTATACGTGCACATTTCTTAAACAAAATTAATGTATTTCTGGGTTTGCATACTGGAGAAAAATCATAATTTTTTAATTTGTCCCAAGATTATCAGAATAATTGTTTTATCTATTGTACTGATTGTGGAATATTTTACACTGCAGAGTTGAACTTATTTGCTATTCTGACTCCTTCAAGAGTGACATTGATTATTATGGGTATTATTACACAAAAGGTTTAGATAGCTTGGATTGGTGCCTCAGGTGCTGGATTTAGGGAAACTTAAGTTCTAGTCCTGACTTAAGCATGAAGGCCGCTGGGTGATATTGGTCAAGGCATTCTCTTTCAGCTCATGGAAGGAGACAATGGCAAATGACTTCTGAAAACTGCATGAAATTGTCAATGTAGATGTCAGGAGACAAAATGCACTATTGCATTTTAGTTCAGTGGTCCTCAACATTTCTAATGCCATGACCCCTTAATACAATTTCTTAGGTGGTGATCCCCAACCATAAATCTAGCACCAATTCTCCCAACAGAGCTTTAAGATGATTGGCAGGAAGGTCAGAGGGACAGCCCACCATAAACGCCTGATTGGTCAGATTGTAAAATTATGTTCCAGTGCGCCAAAATAGAAGCTTCAGTTCCTAACACCATGGGAAATTTGTCTTTTCCCATGGTTTTAGGCAACCCCTGTGAAATGGTTATTCGACCCCCAAAGGGGTCCCAACCCCCAGATTGAGAACCACAGTTTTAGATGAAACTACAACAAATTCTCTCCCTCCCTCTCCCTCTGTCCTTCTCTCCCTCTCCCCCTTTCTCTCTCACCATCTATCTATCTATCTATCTATCTATCTATCTATCTATCTATCTATCTATCATCTATCTATCTATCTATCATCTATCTATCTATCTATCTATCTATCATCTATCTATATCTATATGAATAAAAGAAAGCTAATAAAATAAATCTGCCTTTGGCAAAAATGAATATTTAGTTCTTGTAAAAGCAATTTGGATGAAAGTCAAATTCAACTTGCAGGGAATGCATGCCCTAGTGTCCAAGAAATCACCTAAAATTGGTAGGGGGAAGAAAACATCATCCATGTGCCTGATAGATGGGCCTCTGAAAGAGGAAGCATCACAAGGAAGGTATTTCCTCTAGATTGTAATCATGGATGGGTTTTTAACCAGAGAACCAATCCTGCAAATAGTCTGAACTGAAGGGCTTTAAAGGTCAATGGCGGCATCGTCATTTGTGTCTGAAAAACAATTTGCAATTGGTTAGTCATTGTATTGCACATACCGGATATATGGATTTGGTACAAACACTTAGCAACCTTCTGTGCCCATAACTGTAGAGGCCTAAAGTTAAACTAATAAGATCAAAGCTACAAAAACCCTCTTTGGCAGCAAAGAGAACAGAGAAATCAGGGATCTTCCAGATGTTTATAGTCCAGATTTGGGGCTTACATCAAGATATACATGGCAAATAGATCAACCTGGCAAATTTTAAAAAAGACCATGATTTGAGCTACTGAGTGGACATGGCTCCATGGATAATTCATATAGATGGGAGCTCTTTCTGTGACTGGAATTTGATAAGTTGGAAGGCCAAACAAGACCACTGTGGTCTGATTATTTGGTTATTTGCTAGGCTAAAACAATTCATCAGCCTAACTGCCTTATGGTAATAAAATATATTTTAAAATCCTGTTTAATCTGGAGCTCACAGAAATGAACACATTTATTTCAACCCATCAAATGGAAAGGCTGTTCTTTCCAGTTGGATAGGCTGATCTTGCTTAATGGGCTTGAAACCTGATCCAGCCCACAAACAATTGTTTTTAAGTCTCGTTGATTTCAACCCTCAGCTGCATAACTCCCATCGAAATTAAGTTGCTCAGAAGGATTTAACTTAGGGTTGAATCGTACCTATTAAAGTTAAGTTCCTTTAAAGAACATTCACATTTTTATATAAAAAATATAATATCACCTAATTAAACTTGACAGCTTTTCACAAGGGGGCCCTGCTTGGCGGCAGCTTCGACACGTTACATTTAAAAGGACAGCATCATAAAGCTGATAACAAGGAGAATTAGACAGGAAGTTTTGTTTCTACTATGCATATTCCTTTTATGTTTGATATTGCCAACCTGTTCTTCATTAAGACACAATACAGCAGAATGTAGCAGATAAAACAGCACGACATCGCTCACCATACCTACTTATATTCTTTTCACAGAAATTATTTGGCTTCGGATACCATTTCGCCCATGTAAACAGAAATATCCATCCTCAAAATCTATGGAACTCTGGGTAATTTCTGAATTTCAGTTCCATCAGCTTCAGCAAAAAAATCTCTATGAGAGAGAGAAATCTCCTAGTTCAGAAAAAATCTAGAAAGCCACAGACTTCCTACCTCCTTCATCCTGGTGCTCTCCAGAAATATTGGATTAGAAGATCCATCGTTTCTAAAGTAACATGCTAGTTAATGTAGGGTGCACGGCACAATTTATCTCATGTAAGATCAGCAACTATTGTGCAGCCCAACTTGCACCACAGAATGACTGTAGGATTACAATAGAAATAACTACTTTTAGCTCCTAAATAAATATAGTTTTGGAGATGCAAGTTCATTTACACTAATTTTTCAGCAACCCGACACCTACTGATCACAGGGATATAGAGAATTAAGTTGTCCCTTTCCATCAATCACTCTGCTTGCTTTTTCTTTTACCATTTACTAACCTAAGGTCACTTCCTTCTGCCTTTATTCCCAGGGTCACCACCATTGAGTACTTGCTTTCTGACTTTCCTCTGGCTGGGAATCCTCACTTGGTCCTGGGTTTTGTCTATCTTTATAATATATTTCCATTTTATTTAGGACACCTGCTTCACTATTGCTTACACAGATTAGATTCCTGCTGTTAGAACACCTGCACGCACACAGAAAACGCTTGAGATACCATATAAGCGATTGAGAGATTGCTTAGTGCTCCAAATCACCACCACCACCACTATCATCATCATCATGTCTTCCTCCTCCTCTTCCTCCTGACAGAGGCTTCAGCTACATCAATCCTTTCCCTAAGGACTGCAGAAGTAATAAAAGTCCTCCACTGGATAATTATTATTATTTTTATTATTATTTATTAGATTTGTATGCCACCCCTCTTTGTAGACTCGGGGCGGTTCACAACAATAATAACACAATATATAACAAATCTAATAATTAAAAGTCACTAGAAACCCCTTATTAAAAAGAAAACATACACACAAAGATACCATGCATAAACTGTATAGGCCCAGATGTCTCAGTTCCCCCATGCCTGGCGGCAGAGGTGGGTTTTAAGAAGTTTACGAAAGACAAGGAGGGTGGGGGCAATTCTAATCTCCACAGGGAGCTGATTCCAGAGGGTCTGGGCCGCCAGAGAGAAGGCTCTTCCCCTGGGTCCCGCCAGCCGACATTGTTTAGTCAACGGGACCCAGAGAAAGCCAACTCTGTGGGACCTAACCGGTCGCTGGGATTCGTGTGGCAGAAGACGGTCTCAGAGATATTCTGGCCTGATGTCATGAAGGGCTTTATAGGACATCACCAACACTTTGAATTGTGACCGGAAACTGATCGGCAACCAATGCAGACTGCAGAGTGTTGGTGTGACATGGGCATACCTAGGGAAGCCCATGATTGCTCTCGCAGCTGCATTTTGCACAATCTGAAGTTTCCAAACACTCTTCAAAGGTAGCCCAATGTAGAGGGCATTACAGTAGTCGAACCTCGAGGTGATGAGGGCATGAGTGACTGTGAGCAGTGACTCCTGGTCCAAATAGGGCCGCAACTGGTGCACCAGGAGAACCTGGGCAAACGCCCCCCTCGCACAGCTGAAAGATGGTTTTCTAATGTTAGCTGTGGATCAAGGAGGATGCCCAAGTTGCAAATCTGTCAATAATCCCCCCCAGGGTGATGGATGGACAGATGGAATTGTCCTTGGGAGGCAAAACCCACAGCCACTCCGTCTTATCAGGGTTGAGTTTGAGTCTGTTGATCCCAACAGCCTCCAGGCACCGGCACATCACTTCCACTGCTTCGCTGACTGGACATGGGGTGGAGATCTACAGCTGGGTATCATCAGCATACTGATACCTCACCCCTTGCCCTTGGATGATCTCACCCAGTGGTTTCATGCAGATATTAAATAGCAGGGAGGAGAGGACTGACCCCTGAGGCACCCCAGAAGGGAGCAACCTAGAGGTCGACCTCTGACCCCCCACTAACACCGACTGTGACCGACCGGAGAGGTAGGAGGAGAACCATTGAAGAACAGTGCCTCCCACTCCCAACCCCTCCAGCCAGCACAGAAGGATACCATGGTCAATGGTATCAAAAGCCACTGAGAGGTCAAGAAGCAATGTGACAGAGGATAAACCTCTGTCCCGGGCCCGACAGAGATCATCCATCAATGCAACCAAAGCAGTTTCTGTGCTGTAGCAGGGCCTGAATCCTGACTGCTGAGGGCCTAGATAATTGGCTTCTTCCAAGGACCGTTGGAGTTGGAGTGCCACCACCTTCTCAACAACCTTCCCCATAAAGGGTCCAGGGAAGGCTTCTTGGGGAGGGGGTGCACAAGTGCCTCCTTGTAAGGACCCCCTCCTCAGAGAAGCGTTGACAATCTCCTGGAGGGACACGGATCCAGTAAGCAGGTGGCGAAACTCGCAGCTCCAATGGCCTTGTCCACTTCATCAGGTGTCACCAGATCAAACTCTTCCCAGACAGATGGAGAAGTATGGGCCCCAGTCACCTTGAATGACTCCTTGTCAGTCGACTCTGTTATCCAATTGGAGTCGAGATCCGCCTGGATCCAAGTGACTTTATCAGCGAAAAATGTGTTAAAGTCCTCGGCACTACTCTGCAAGGGCTCACCAACTCCCCCCTGGTTAAGAAGGGAGCGGGTCACCCTAAACAGAGCGGCCGGGCAAGATTCCGCTGATGCAATCAAGGTGGCATGATACGTGCATCTTGCCGCCTTGAGCACCATTTTGTAAGTCTTAATAAAAGCTCTTACAAGTGTTCGATCGGATTCGGACTTACTCTTCCTCCATCGCTTCTCCAGACGTCTCTTCTGGCGTTTCAACTCCCAGAGCTCCTCATTGAACCATAGAGCTCTACGGGGTCTAGCACCACAGAGAGGTCACAATCGTGCAATCCGGTCAAGAGCCTCCGCTGCAGTCTTGTCCCAGGCCTCAGCAAGAGACTCTTCTGAACTGTGGATGAGTGTATCTGGAATAACCCCAAGCGCCCTCTGAAAGCCCTCTGGCTCCATCAGGCATCTGGGGCAGAACCACCTACTAATCCTTGAATTTTACCTATTAAACAATTTATATATGCTTAGATTTAGATGAAATAAGTATATTAGGGCTACCAGAAATTCAAGATGCTTTTGAGCAGAAACTGTTATGGGACAGTTTGCAACAGTGCCATTGGCCATCCCAAGTATTGTGAGCCATCCCGAGTCTCCGGAGAAGGGAGGCATACAAATCTATAACAACAACAACAACAACAATAATAACAACAACAACAACAACAACAAAACAACAACAGCAACAACAGCAACAACAGCAACAGCAGCAGCAGCAGCAACAACAACAACAACAACAACGACGACGATGATGATGATGATGATGATGATGATGATAATAATTTGGAAGGACACTGTGGAGCTGTGATAGTAGACCTATGTCATGCATGCCACAAATGGCACGTGGAGCCATATCTGAGGGCATGTGAGGCATTGCTCTATGTCAGCTGATTTTCAACATTCCAGAGGGGGTGGAGGCCGCCCCAAACTTCAGGGAACATCCGATAGGTCTGTTGGACCAGTTTTTCACCCTCCACAGGCTTTCCTGAAGCCTGGGAAAGGCGAAAAATGGCTCAAGATACCTACTGGAAGTCCAGAAGCTTCATTGAGGTCCACGCGCATGTGCAGGGAGGGGATGTACAAGGGGGGTTGTGTGTGTGGTGGGAGGGCATTGTTGTATGGGTATGGACATGCACTATTGCATGCACTCACCCTTTTGGCACCCCAGCAAAAAAAGGTTCACCATCGCTGCTTTAAAGAGATAATAAAAAGACACTGGAAGCTGCATATACACGGTTTGTGCTGTGTATCCTTGATTTAGGAACACCAGCATTGCTCTCAGGATGTTTATTATAGTCTGGGTAAGGAACAACATATGGAACTTAGAGCTTCACATGCAGTTCCACCTACAGTGCAACGGTCATGCTAACATGCTAACTTCCTTGTCAATAGTTTCCACATATGGGACAGAGTGAATTTAATTTTCCTTACTTGGTTCCTCTCCTCCTCCCCCCCCCAAAAAAAATTGTTTCAAAGCTCCTTATCATTTGTTTGTTATTCACTTTGTGAATCAAATCACTTGGGCACAGGGGAAATGTTGCCATGAAACTATCAGAAGACATCTGGGCGCAACACTTTGGGGGAAGTAGAGAAGGATTACCTTGTAACAAATAGTCAATTTGGTTTTCTGTTTAAAGCACCAAGATAGAAAGCAAGACACCATGAGTTCAAGTCCTGCCTTAACCATGAAAGCCATCTGGATGACCTTGGGCTGGTCACTCTCTCACACAAGTTTGTTGTTATGGGGAAAATAGGAGTAAAGGGGGTTGTTGGATAAGTCCACTAGATTTAATTATTTGTAAATATTATTTGTTAAAATAATAAAGGTGGTATATAAACGAATTAAAAAGAAACATATATATGCACCAGGCATACAGGCGCAGGTGTGACATCTTCCTTAGGGCTGGAAGGATGTGGAAACATGGTAGCTGATAGGAAAGGGTTTTTCTTTTCTTGTTTCTCTACTTTCTAAGAATCTATATCAACAGGGAGAAGATACTGCAAGAAGATAGTGCTAATGTCCAGAAAAGAATATGATGAATAATTTGGTACATGCTAGGTACAGAATTCCCATGCCACCATCTCCAGTCCACTACTATCCTATATAAACTGCGCATACCCCTGGTTGCTTAGCAGATTATAGGCAGGATTCGGTCCAGTGCTGCCTAGCTTGAAGCTAAGAGTCACTCCCTGGAAATTAGGTTCTATTCCAGGGGGTTAAGGGCCTTCACCTCAGGAGGGTGCATGAGGTAAGTGAATTCCTTAGCTAGCCAATCCCGAAACCAAATAGAGCAGTAATAGGTCACTGTTGAAGCACTGATGGAATGCGCTCTTATCTCCACTCAGATGCATGTCTTGTACAATACCAATGATACTTAGGCTGCAAATGAGATATGATTGATATGATACGATATATGATATGATATGGATAACAATTATATAATCTAATTTGAAAGGAGAGGAAGAAGAGGTTCCATAGTGGTCTTCCATGGAAAAACGGTGTGCTCATAATATTTGTAAAGGGCATTTTTATATTCTTTTTCCTCAATTATATGCCAGAAATATAATTGAATATCAAATAATCGCATTTCATTGCTGTTTTCAAAGTCAACAAAAACTCTACTTTATTTCCTTAGGTCACAGTTTCCTAATTTATTAGCATGAAGGTGTGCTTCTCAAGAATTGCCTCAGAATTTCTGTTCTTATAATGCAGTTTTGAAAGGTGTGTTAGAAGTTGAAGTTCACTTTCTTTTATATCAGCAGGCCTCTTGTTGGGCATGTGATTGGCAACAAACACACTTGTGCCTGAACAAACTGGGTAAGGTTGAAAAGCATAAATTTTGGCCATCTCAAAATACACACTTTGGATTTCTTCACCCATCTGAAATCTATATTTGCAATGTTTGTTTGCTTCTTTCTCCCCCAATCATTGCAGTCCTTGGCAGCACATGGAAGTTTATAATAAATTTGAAATTTCAGACAGAATTTGTCTCCAAATCTAGTATAGCTCTACCCAGTGAGGGTCAAATTCTAGTCTCATTCCTTATGAAGTATTGCCATGGAAACTGAAAGATTTGTACAAAGCCACTAATACTATTCTGGCATTTTTATTCTTTTAACCACCTACTGTGTTTTTCCCCCTGACTTCCACATTGGTCTTTCATACTTTTATTTTTTTATAAATAAAATAATTATCTGCCTAACATTGAGTGTCTTGGTTGTAAATGGAGCAATCCCATGGGTAGCCTACATGCTCTTTCAGGACCCAATCAGGTTTTCTAATCAATTAAGCAAATTAATCCATTTCTCAAATTATGATTAGGCTGCAATAATTATTATAAATCCATGATTGGAAGAAAGCTCTTGACGTGGTTTTTTTTTAGAATCCTTAAAGGCTAAAATGATCAAGAAGAGTTGAAAAACAAATTGGCAGATGCACTGTGTGTGATGGGATTTGCCTCTCCCCACTATGATATATAAGATTTTGCTCTGGAAACCTTATTTCAGCTTTGCGATCAAGCTATATGCGTTTTATAGTATGGAGATGCAAAGAAACAAAAGTACATTTATCATCTTTGCCTTCCATCTCTTCCCTAAGGAAGTCAGAACAGCAAAGTGACTACTGTCCTACCTCTTGACACCAAAATCCCGTGATGAGATGCATTTAAGGGATTATGTCTATTTCAGCCAGAAAATTTTATGAATAAACAAGAAGTCAAATCCTGCCACACACATTCCCACATCAAACCACAGTCATTCTACACCACAAACAATCCTCAATTTCAATTGTTCAGTATTTACAAAGATTTGCCATACTGTGTTTTCTGCTAGCAGTACCATGAAAAACCAATGTATTAGAAATGAAGAATGTTCATAATTCTTCCTGGTACCAAGGCCTATAATGAGTGAGTTTGCAGGGAGGGAGACACACCAAGTAGAGACGGATGAATACATCCATTTCAATTTTTCAAGTCCTCTTAAAAAAAAAACAAAAAAAACCCCCTTAGATTTGGTCCATCTCATGTCTACATTAATTTTAAAAAATGATTTACATTTTTAAATTCATGTGTGTTTCAATATGCAGTTTTCCTGATAGGCAGGAAGGGGGAAGAGAAGAGAAGAGAAGAGAAAAGTAGCCTATGAAATAAAAAAGCTCCAGTCCAAAGAGCTCTTGCAGAAAACATGACAGAAAATTCTGTCTTCAAGCCACAATAGGAAAACATTCCTAGACATCGAATTTTCAATGGAAGGGAGTTGAGTGGAGGCTGACATAGTTATTTTTTTTAAGAAAAAACAATAACTGTCTTGTTCATAGGGCAACCAGATCATAGTGGACAATGTTTTGGAAAATAAAAAAATGACTATTTCTGTCTGGAAGTTTGCCCACCTGCCCAGTATGAAAGACAAGCAAAATTGAGGTGATCAGAAACATCATGGCAACATTGTGGGATTGCAGAAGCCACCCCATATGTCTTCATTCTAAAATATATGTCCTTTACCTATGCCACAACCAAATGCCACAAGTCACAGAATCAATTGACATTAGGAAAATATTAATAAGTGGGCTAAAATAAAATGTATGGGTGAAGTTAATTTCAAGTCTAATATGTTAGTTAGTCTCAATTCTGAATGTGGGTATGCCCCACTAAGGCAGCAATTTTTGAGACCAAAATTCCAAGTATCAACATTTTCCACCCATCCAGCTTTATTCCCACCTTTATCAAATGAGGGTTTTAAGCATGCTACTCACAAATGAAGGAAGTTGTTCCAACAAATCCCTTTTAACAAGTTGTGTGCGTGCATGCGCGCATGTGTGCGCGCGCATACACACATACACTGTTTGATTAAGTGCTATAGTTTTAGAAGAATTGAAAACAAAAAATCCCAAAACATCAATGAAATTATAATATAGGACTTGCCAGAGAGGGGACAGTGTAAGCTAGATATAAATGTCTGTTTAATCTTGTCAAACAACAGAAAAGACCATTGGAGTTTTTAAATATAAAGCAGTGGTGGAAACATATTGTTATAGTTGCTGAAAAATAGACATGATAAAACACTTTTATCTTGTGACTCTGTTTGTAATGTCTTGGTGGAACCCTTGAAAATGTATTGTAATCTAATTTATTATTGCACTGTTGAGAAATCTTTCTAAGACAGTCTGTCTTTTAGAGGGTTCAAATGGCATTGCTGTTCTTGACCTTATCATCAAATGTACATGCCGCAACACCAGAGAAGTTCTTAAAATTCATTTTGCCAGAGTTATGCAAATATCAGATATATTATTTTTCTATTGCAGCCTTTATTGGAGTATTCCAATGGGTCACAGATATTTTAAAAATGCCTCCAAAACTCAACCAAGTAGATGGATACTTAGCCAGTTGCTTAAATGAGTGGCCTTTGGAAGGAGGAAAAATGGCAATAACTATTTACCATGGTGTCAGAATTGCTAGGTTACACTAGGAAGAAACAGAAGCTAAATTAGACCAAGAACAAGTAGTAAACAGAACATGCTGTAACCAGATAATTGCGAACTAGACCCAATCTAGTTTGTTCCCACCACAAGATTTGTTTCCAGAGGTCAGTCATCAAAAGGAGTATGGTAGCTCCTCATCAGAGTAACATTTTATTAAAAAGCACAATCTGTCATGAATTATTCTTTTCATTAAAATGTTAATCTGGAAGTTGGAAGTGCAAAAAAGAGGTAGGAAAATACTATCACATTTGGTGGCGATGTACGGAAGCAAATTGCGGCGCAGGCGGAGTAATAGTCGGACACAAGGTGTGGGTATAACGGGGTCACTTTTATTCAAACAACTTAACTTCTTTAACCGATTAACTTATTTAAACCATTAACCCCACATGACCTGCAGGGTGCATAAATCAAATGGGGGCGGAATTAACTTTTAAGCCAATTCAACAGAGCAACCCTCGGGCGAAAACTCCTTGAAACTGGGTGCGGGTCATGGTAAACTACACCTGCCCCCTGCACTGTTACTACGCCACCCCTGGCGTGTGGGATGGCTCGCTACTGGTCTAGGTTAAACTCCAGCAAGCGAGCCACAGGAGCGACCCCCTCCCCGAACCCAAGCCGGTCGAGCCCTGTAATCCGAGAAGGAGCTCGCCCCTCACCTCAGTAGAGGTGCCCCTAAAGGAGATCACCAGTTGCTATTTATTTTATTTTCCGCCCCCTATCGGCCACAGCAGGGGGTGAAATTCTTAATTTATTCCCCCTGCTCCCCCCCCTGCACATATATGTGCAGGCACCTCTGCAGGTCTGCTATAAATTTATCGTTCCCCCTGTCGCTCAAGTGTACCCCGTCCTGTCTATACAAGTCTATTAGGGATGCCCTGATGTCTGGATGGTCTATAACTCCACCCCCGGCCTGAATCACCCACTTCTTAACCGCTCTGTTTACCCTCTTCCTGGCCTTATCCACTGCCATAGGGCATCTAGCCTGCCGCCAACTCCTCCTAGGCAGTATGTTTGACCACCACACACACGTATCTGGCCACCGCTCCCAGATCACTTGCAAACCCTCCCAAATGTGCCACAGCAGATCGACACCTGTCATCGCTCCCAGATCGTTCCCACCAACGTGCAAAACCAAACAGCCCGGCACCCCTTGCACCTTCCCACTGTTGAATAACAGGGGAAGAACCTCGCGCCACCGTAGGCCACGACGGCCCAGCCACTGAACAACCGCTCGATCCATCTCCAACTGCGTGCCGGGCGTCGTCTCACGGGCCCTCTTCTCGGCCCAGTACACCATGCTGTGGCCACATATCAGGATTCTGCGGCGCCTGTCAAGTATTCGTTCTAGAGAAAGGGAGGAAGCAGAGCAGCATCAGACGTGGCGGCCCGGCAAAACCCCCCCGCCCCGCCCCACTCACCTAGGGGCGGATGTACGTCCGGAAGGCCCCAGATCTCCAGCGGCCCACTGTCTTTATATCCAGCCTGCTGAAACCTTCGACTGCTGCCAAAGACGCTGCGCCTATCCTGAATGAGTGAGTCCCGTAATGTCTGGGGTCCAAGCCCAGCCTTGCCAGCGCCTTGGACGTGACAGCCTAGAATTGGTACCTGGTAAGGGGTTCGCCGGACACATGACAAAACAAAAAACCCGGCTCTCCACCCCTATGGGCCCAATACGCCACCAGAGCCGCCACCGGGCACACCCTCCGGTTGTTCGCCCGGGAAAGTTGGACCGTCACACCTCGCCCCCTCTGGTCGGTCTTGGACCGTCTAAGCCGCAGGGACACCGAGCTCCTACGCAACTTGATATCCCTTGTGGTGAATGCCTGGCCGGAGCTGTCGGCTCGGGAAGCTGCAAGAACCTCACTAACCCGAAAAGCCCCGAAGAACAAGGTCACCGCAACCGCATGGTACAGGGATGCCTCATACTCAGAGCGGCAGAGCCGGCCCCACAGCTCATAAAGCCCCATCAAGTGGGCGAGCTTTAGGGGACGCCTGCTGTCACCCTGGGCCTGACCTTTCTCCCTAATCCAACCCTCCAATGTCTTCCTGATCCTGAAATCCCCTGTGGTGTCCAAAAAGCCCCGTGACTTGGCTACGAAGGCCAAGCCCGCCAGCTTGCCCCTAATCGTCCGGGCAGACAACCCACAGCGACGGTTAAGCGCGCAGAATTCGAGCAGGTGTTCGACCGGGGCAGGCCAAAGCTGATCGTATCTCCTGTCATGACGAAAAGCCCAAAATTCCCTACCTGCCCGCTGGTATGATCTCCTGGTGCTGGGGGCTATGGACAAATCCATGGCCTTGCTTACGTCGGCCCTCCAATCAGCCACAGATGCTGTGGGGCTGCTTCCGGGTGCTCCTCGGCCTGTGGGGCAAGCAGCCGGAACCTAGCCAACTGCCCCCTTGACAGTGCATCAGCCACCCCGTTTCTTACCCCTGGAACGTGGTGGGCCCGGAAGAGCATATTATTGGCAAGGCATCTCGCTACCATATGCCGGACCAAACCCATAACCCGTTCATTCCTAGAGGAGAGTGTATTCACTACGTGTACTACCGCCATATTGTCGCACCAGAAGTGGACTGTCTTCCCGGCAAAACTGGTGGCCCACAGCTCGATGGCCACGACAATTGGGAATAGCTCCAAAAACGTCAAATCCCTACAGATGGCCTCACCGCGCCACTCCTGCGGCCAGTCAGCTCGAAACCATTTGTCCTGCCACACCACACCAAAACCGGTCGTGCCCGCCGCATCGGACTTCACCTGAAAGTCTGCTTTCAGCAGCATATCCTGTCTCCACAATGACACACCGTTGTACCCGTCCAGAAACCCTTGCCACACCACGAGGTCCTCCCTAACGCTCTTCGACAACCTGATCCTGTGGTGCGGCTTCGTCAAGCCGACCGTTGCCCTATACAGTCTAAACATAAAAGCCCTACCTGGCGCTATCACTCGACAAGCAAAATTTAACAGGCCAGCCAGCTCCTGAACCTGCCTAAGAGTCACCTTCTTAGCGGCTCGGGCAACCCTCACCGCATCCTTAAGTCTAGTCAGTTTATCATCGGGTAGCCTACACGTTTGCGCAACGGAGTCCACCTCGATGCCTAAAAATGTCAGTCTGGTCGAAGGCCCCTCGGTTTTTTCGTGAGCCAAAGGTACGCCCAAATCCAAGCATAAATCCTGGAAACCTGTCATACCCCGCTGACAGTCGTCGGAGCCCGCCGGCCCAGCGAAAAGAAAATCATCCAAATAGTGCACGACGGACGCAATGCCTGTACTTTTAACATGTGCCCACTCCAAAAATGAACTAAACTTCTCGAAAAGCGAGCAGGATACTGAACAACCCATTGGCAGGGCCCTATCAACAAAGAACCCGCCATCAAACTGAAAACCTAACAGGTCGAAATCCCCCGGGTGAATAGGCAAAAGCCGAAAGGCCGATTTGATATCACATTTTCCCATCAGCGCCCCCACTCCGCACGCCCGGACCATCGCGACAGCTGTCTCGAATGGTGTGTAGCGCACCGAGCAAAGCTTCTCGGGAATGTGATCGTTCACCGATTCACCAGGGGGGAACGACAGGTGATGTATGAGCCTGAACTCTCCCGCGGCCCTCTTGGGCACCACCCCGAGTGGGGACACCTGCAGGAAGGGCAGGGGGGGCTCCGCAAAGGGGCCCAAAACCCGGCCCTCGCGCACCTCCCTCATAATTTTGTCCCGCACTACGTGGCCCATACCTGCCACAGACCTCAAATTATCCGCCATGCAGGCCCTATGCGGCCCCCCGTATGGGATCCTGAAGCCCGCGGAGAACCCCGCGAGCAGAAAATCCGCACCTTTCTTGGGGCGGTAGCCGGTGAGCCAGTACTGCAACCTGTCCAATCTAACGGGGGTTGGGCCCCTTACCTTGAGCTCCTCCCGGTTGGGGTTTGGCAGGGGCCCCGGCGTCCTTGGAGCCGGCCCCTCCCCTTCCCCTGTAACAAGCGGAGGTCGGGTGCCTGCCATTACACAAGGCGCAGGCGTGGCGAAAATGACAATATGACCTGGAACAGGCCCCCCTGGCGCCGTACTCGTAACAGTACGGCGGGCCTCGAAAGGACGACCCAGCCGCGCTACGCTGGCCGGAGGCCGGGGTCCCCGTACCCACCGCCGGGCGGGGAAGAGTAGCCTCCTTGCCCGTCGTCAAAAGCAAATGACCAGTGGGCGTTCGCCCACTGGCCGGGGTTGACGCTTGCTGCGTGGCCTGAAGCCACAAATCATTATGCCTCATATCCCAAGGCCAGTGTCTATTGTGGGCGGCGAACCTACGGAAGTCCTCGTCATAACGCTTCCAAGCCTCGCCCCCAAACTCCTGATAAGCTCTCAGAACCATGTTCATGTACAAGATGAGCTCATGGGTCTTATGGACGTCATGTTCCACAACCACAGAGTGGTAGGCCAAAAATGCATACGCCCATGACAGAATTCCCTTGTCCATTTTGGTGTCTTTCGGGTCATCCGACCCCTTCTTACCCTCTTTATCCCTATCCTTTTTAGACTTCTCAGGTAGTAAAATCTGAAAAATGTCAACATAAGCGCCACGCCAAATTTTACGCTTGAGGGCCTGGGACATGTGCATACTAAGCGGAGTGTCCGGGAGGCCAGGTGCGAAAGGATTATCGCTGTCAAAAGAGGTGCTGGTGGACCCAGAGGTGGTCGACCCTGAGCTATCCCTCAAGGTATCCCTCTTCCCCTTGTGCCTCCTGGCCAATACCCTTCTACGCCCCCTCCTCCAAACTTGAGCAGCTGTGCGGGAGCGCCAGGTCCTATGAGCCCCATGTGTTGTGCGTTTAGTAGCCCGTAGCCTGCCGCGAGGCCCCCTTGGGAGGGACCACCGGTGCCTAGGCACAGGGCACTCACCCCAATGAGAAGAGTCGTCGTCTGCGTCCTCGGAGCCGGACACCGTTCTCCTGGCCTTCCTCCGCCTGCTTTTCTGTTTCGTGCGCCGAGTCCCGCGCGCCCTCCGCGGGCTGTCTGCAGACTCTGATGAGCTCCGAGACCCCTCTGCATTGGCAACGCACGTGGCACGGCCCCGCCGGGACCTGCCCCGCTTCCTTGGCCTCTCATCAAGTTTCTCAAGCAAGGAAGACAGTAGATGTGAGGAAACCGAAAGGGAATCCCCCTCCCCCCTGCTCCCTCCTGGCATGCCCTGCAGCAGGGGCCTCAACCCCAGACAGCCCCGTTTCTGATCCGCTGAAGGCCACCTCCTCTGCCCCAGTGGCCTCACCTGATCCCCCCAGTGCTTCCACCGGCAGGGCCCGGCCCTGGCGGCGACCCCTCGCCCCTGAGGAGGCTCCCCTGCGGCCCACTGCGCGCCCCCGGGGGCTCACTACCCCGCTGGGGCTGCCCTCTTCAACTGGCCTCCTGGCCAGCCTTGCCCCCGGGGCCTCATTCCAGGTACGTTTGGGGGCCCGCTTCCTCCCAGTGTGGCGTGGCTCGATGGGGGGGCCCCTAGCCCTCTGGTCTGCCCCCCCGTGGCCCGCCGCCGTGCCCCCGAACGACTCCTCCCACCCCCGCCATGTATCCCAGGACAAATGCGCCTCCAAACCCTGTGGGGGGTGTCGCCGAAGCGAACTGAGCCTCCAGCCGCCGCTCGCGGCTCTTCTGGCCTCCAAGGCCGAAGATCCCCCGACGATCGGCTGCTCCGCAGGCCTCCGGGCCTGTGACGCAGCAGCCTGGGCCGGCAACAACAGCAGCAGCCTCGCCTCACGATGATCCGGGCGAGACTGCTGCGCCACGAGGCAGCCCCCTTTTATAGGGCTGCCTGGCTCGCCCGGCCAATCGGTGCCCACGCACCGCACCGCGTCATCACGGCACCCCAACGTGGGTGCTGTGGCTCCGCCCCCAACATGGCGGCCTCCTGTTCCGCCGATCGCCGCAACCCCCACCGGCCGGTAAGTCGGCTGTGGGAAATTTCTGGACCCAAATTCAGACATGGATGGAAGAAATATTGGATTATAAACTAGAGATGAAACCAGAAATGTACTTACTAGGAATAATTAGAGGCAAACATAGTAAAGAAAATTATTATTTAATAAATCACATACTTACATCTGCAAGATTGGCTTTTGCACAAGTATGGAAGCAAGAAAAGACTCCAAACAAAGAAATGGTGATTAAAAAAATGTTAGACTGCGCCAAATTTAGCAAATTAACATATGAAATACGAAATCAACAAAACAAGGACTACTACAGAGTGTGGGAGAAATTGTACAATTGGGTGGAAATTTTAAAAAATGCATAGTAAATAGAATTGTAAAAGATCAACTTTTTATGCATATAGGGAATTGTAAATGTTCAAAGTTGTTTGTATGGTGTTTAAATGTTTGTATGTTAAATAAAATCAATAAAAATAAAAAATAAAAAAATAAAAAAAATAAAATGTTAATCTGAAATAGTACAACCAGATTCCTTCACATTTTTGACTACAATAAATTAACACGAGCTCATATATTCCACATTAAGTGGATATCCTGGTAAATCACAAAATATACCCTGTGGCATAGTTCCCTCTAAGCTGAGCAGTGAGCAATCGCTCACTTAAAAATCATCATCAACTCAGAGTTTTCCAAACCTGCCCAGAAGCCGAGAGGGAAAGAGTGAGAGGGAAGGAGAGAGAGAGGAAGAGAGAGAAACAGATAGAAAAAAGAGAGGGAGGAAAAGAGAAAGAAAAAGAATGGGAGTAAGGAAGAGAGAAAGAAAATCAAAATCTAGTTTGAAACTAGCTCAACTATTTAAGTGGCATTTTGATATTGATAGAGTTGCCCTATTATGAGCTCACTGTTATAGACACACAGTACAGTATTTTATTTTGAAATTCTCTGAGGCAAAACAGGGTGGGTTTTTTATTTGTTTGTTTGTTTGTTTATTTATTATTTCTGTGCCGCCCAGTCCCAAAGGGACTGCAGCTCAGACACTATACTTTTCCGCCCACCCCCCAAAAAAATTAGAGGGAACACTGCCCTGTGGCACAAATTTAAGACTGAAAAGTTTTCTTAGTATTTATAAGCAGTGTTCTGTGCTGTGTGGATTTTTAAAGAAGTACGGCAGAAACAATGCGCCATCACAAAAATGCAGCATATAAGCAATATTATCTAATAAAGTCTTAGAGTGAAGTTAAATCTTTTTTTAAAAAAAAATTCTTTCTGGCTTTTCATATTTCCCAAGCACTTGAAAGCCTGAAAGAACAGACTTCTGGTATAAAACCTAACGCACCTCTAACAACGTCTCCTGGGTTTCATTTCCTATTTTCAAAGCCTGATATGAAAATTATTGTATGGGATGTATTGCTTTTAGGATAAAGTCACTGCAGTAGCACAAATCATGGAACCTCTAGATTATTGTCACATGGACATCAATATCCCACTGTTATTTCGGTGGCATAGCTACTTAGTTAAAGCTATTAGATTTGGACTGGAAAAGTTTGGATAATTACTGAACTTTTTATTCTCTTTGTTGTCATCCAGTGGTCATCCAGATGTTTGTAGCCCCAGTAAGTAACCCAAATGAAGATGTATAGAGTCTCCAACATTGAAAGGCAATGCTTTCTCTGTTATTTTTAATGCATTAAAAATTAAAATACTGCAATTATATGAAGATCAGCATCATACAGTTTTCTAGTCATGCACCTTTTTTTGGAGCTTCAGCTACAGATACAAACATCCTCCGTGAAAGGCAGTAAAGATTTTTTTTTTCCCAATAGAGGAAAATATTTCTAGTTTAATGTTCAAAGGAGGGTGCTCTCAGAGCTTGGCTATTTTATAATACTGATGATGTCCCCTAGTTTGGTAATGAATAGTGATGAGCGAACCCAACGGTGTTCCGGTTCGGCAAGTTCGGCCGAACTTTACGCAAAATTCAGCCGAACCCGAACTGAACCCGAACAGGGAATCTCTCCCACGAAGAGATTCCAGGGGCAGAGCTTTGACGTCACTGGCAGGTTGCTAAGGATGCCAAGGTGATCACTTCCTGGATTCCATGGAATCCAGGAAGTGATCACCTTGGCATCCTTAGCAACCTGCCAGTGACGTCAAAGTTCCGAATGCCAAACACAACTCTGAACTTTGCCCGAAGTTTGGAAAAATTTTGGGTTTGTGTTCGGCATACTGAACACCACAAAATTCGGTACGGACCCGAATTGTGTGGGTTCGGTTCGCCCATCACTAGTAATGAAACATCTGTCGGAAAACAACCAACAACTCAGAGAGCACCAAGGATTTCTCCGAGATTCTTCTTTTTAAATTAGGAATGGGACTCCGTACATTACTCCAGAGATATTTTGGATTCCCACAGTTCATTTCTATGCCATCCATCTACCCTACAAGGTGATTCTACTTCATTATATCAGGTAGAAAATATATATTAGAACCACCATATATCCCTTTCAAGTACTTTCCACCTTTGCCACCCGTATTTCAACAGAAATGAAAGAGCTTCCCTTAGGATACTGAGCTTCCTTGCCATAAACATTCCTTTGGACAATAGAGTCGCAATTGGAATTCAGGGCCTGGGCCAGCATGCAATGATTCACTACCACTTTCAAATTGGGAGAGCCATTTTTATCACTAGATTTTTCTTCATGAATCAAATTCCTTCATGAATATAACTCTGGCTTGTATCAGGTGGAAATATAGTAAGAGCTCTATGGCTACAAATAGAAAATCTTTTCAGAACATATCAGAGCCGACATATGAATATCTGTAAATAAGCTCTATACTTCTAGGAATATATTCTGAGGATGTATATTTTTTTGTAAGTAATTGAAGTACAGAGTCTTCCAGGCCAAATTAGATTGTTCAATCTGTTGTACTAATTTGGGATAAGTAAAACCTTGTGTTCATTTCCATTTTTATAAAATCCATGTATTTTTAGCAACTACACTCCATCGCAGTGGAAAATGTTCTTGCAATATGCAATGCTAAAATTTCCTACTCTGAAAAATTTGGCATTTGGACTAATACTATTAAAAGTTTACTCCACTCTATTGTATTTTTCTTTTTCAAAAGCTTTGAAGCCCTACATGGCATTGGGTCAGAATACATCCGGAACTGCCTTCTACCGCACGAATCCCAATGGCTGATAAGGTCCCACAGATTTGGCCTTCTCCGGGTCCCGTCGACCAAACAATGTTGTTTGGCGGGCCCCAGGGGAAGAGCCTTCTCTGTAGCAGCCTCGGCCCTCTGGAATCACCCCCCCCCAGAGATTAGAATGGCCCCCACGCTTCTTGTCTTTCGCAAATTACTCAAGACCCACCGTTGTCGCCAGGCATGGGGGAGTTAGGATATTCCTTCCTCTAGGCCAGAGGTCCCCAACCTTTTTTGCACCAGGGACCGGCTTTAAGCTAGACCAGTTTTCCATGGCCCGGTGGGGGGGGGGGGAGAGCTAGCTGTCAGCGGCGCCGTAAAAGGGGCGATCAAGAGAGGAATGGGTGAATGAATGGACGGAGGGTGGGAAGGAAGGAAGGAAAGAGGGAAGGGACAGGAACAAAAGAAGGGTGCAAAGGAAGCAAGGAAAGGTGTGAAAGGGGACAGTAAGAGAGGAAGGAGTGAAAGAAGGGAATGAGGGAGGAAGGAAGGGAGGAAGGAAAAGGAAAGCAAGAAATGGAGGGAGGAAAGGAAGGAAAGAAAGAAAGAAAGAAAGAAAGAAAGGGGGAAGGGACAGGAACAGAGGAAGGAAGCAAGGAAACTTATGAAAGGGGAGAGTAAGGGAAGAAGGTAGGAAGGAGAAAGAAAAGAAGAAATAGAGGAAGGGAAGGTAAAAGAGAGAAAGAAAAAGAGCAAGAAAGAAAGCAAGAAAGAGAAAGAAAGAAAGGCAACTTCAAAGAAAGGCTCACTGAGCATCTCTCACTCTCTCTCTCTTTCTATCCCTCTTTCTTTCTTTCTCTTCCTTTCTCTCTCTCCTCTTCCTTTATCTCCTCTCTCTCTCCCTCTCTCTTTCTCTCCCCCTCTCTCCCCCTTTCCCTCTCTCCCTCTCTTGCTATCTCTCCCCCCTCTCCCTCTCTCTTTCTCCCTCTCCCTCTCTTTCTCTCTCTCCCCCCTCTCTCTTTCTCTCTCTCTCCCCCTCTTTCTCTCTCTTCTTCTCACTTTCTCTCTCTTGTTTTCTTTCTGTCTCTTTTGCTTTCTCTCTCTCTCACTCTTTCTTGTTTTCTTTCTCACGCTCTTTCTCTCTCTTGTTCTCTCTCTTGCTATCTCTTTCTCTCCCCCCCCCTTTCTCACTCTCTCTTTCTCACTTTCTCTCTATCTTGCTGTCTGTTGCTCTCACTCACTCTCGTTCTCTCTCCATTCTTCTCAGCGATGACGCGCGCACGCCCTGCCCGCCTCACCTTTGCGAGAGCACTTTCGCCCCGGGCTCTCAGCAAGGGGGTTTGCAGGAGAGGCGGGGCCGGCGAAGGTGATATTGAATGTCGGGGGAGAACGGGCGGCTGCAAGCGCTCCCTATCCCCCTGCTAGCCCACTCGGAATATTCAAAATAAGAAAAGCCTTCGCCGGCAAAGGTTTTTCTTATTTTGAATATTCCGAGTGGGCTAGCAGGGAGATAGGGAGCGCGTGCAAATACCCGTTCTCCCCCGACATTCAATATCACCTTCGCCGGCCTCCGCTGAGGAAAGCCTTTGCCGGCATTTCCTCTCGTTGTCAAGGAGGCGCAGCGGCGGGCGGAGAGAGGGAAGGAGGGGGGGGGGGCAGCGGCGTCCCTCCTGGCCTTGGCGGGCCGCCCAACCCTCCCCACCTCCTGCAAACGCGGCGGGCGGCGGGGGGAGAGCGAGGAGCCGGTTCCGGCGGGCGCGGGGCTTGGCTGGCTGGCGGGGGGAGCGCCGCTGGTGATGCGGAAAGGCCGAGGGGGCCCTGGCGCCGCGGACCGGCTGAAAAGCTCCAACGGCCCGGTCCCGGTCCGCGGACCGGCGGTTGGGGACCTCTGCTCTAGGCCATTACAAGTTATGTATGGTATGTTTGTGTGTATGTTTGGTTTTTATAATAAGGGTTTTTAGTTGTTTTATTAAATTGGATTGTTACATGTTGTTTTTTATCATTGTTGTTAGCCGCCCCGAGTCTGCGGAGAGGGGCGGCATACAAATCCAATAAATAATAATAATAATAATAATAATAATAATAATAATAATAATAATCACAGCTTTCAAAGTTGTGTGAAAGATCTGTTTCTAATCATCTATAGTTTTCCCATTCTTCCTTTTCTACATATGGCAGATGCAGTCTGAACTGACTGTAACTTAAGGTAAGAGGTTAGATTGATCATTGTTCCAACGTTTCTTATAACTTTAAGTCTGGAGCTCCACAAAGCAGGAGAAGTGGTTGAAGTTATCCTAGTCAGATATACTGCCATGTACAGTCACTCTGAACATCACAAAGTAGCCAGGATAAAATCCATCCAAAAACGGATGAATTGTCTACAAAGCTAGCATTTTTAATTCAAATTTAAGCAACTGTATAAATCTTTCTGACACATTTTGCTAGCTTCATCATGGAAACTCATATATGTTTCATTTGCTTTTTATTTCTTTCTGAAATTACCTGGACAAGTATAATGCTCAAAATACATGGGTCTATTTTATAACATATCCATGAAAAGGGGGGGGGGATTAGCTTCTGGCCAGTAAACATTGGTAGGTACCCAATAGAGAGTTTTGTTTTTCTATTAAGGACTTGTTCCTTCATAGCAAGGCATGATGAGAATCATAGTTTGACCAAGTACCATTCACTCTTTCTCTGTTTACTCTATTATAAGACCAAGAGATATTGATCAAGATCTAGCATGGGGGCTGAGAATTTTAACCCGTTGTCCTGGCCGGCTCCAACTCCATATTTCCTGGCAGAGGGCTGCAGGATGCTGTTGCAGACGAAAATGGATTTTGGGAGCTGGTCACACACCCCAGACCTCTGGCTGAGCACTCAGGTCACCACAGGCACCCCAACATGAGTTATGTCAAGCTGGTCACCCCCCCTCCCCCCAGACCTCTGGAGGTCAAACATAACCCTGATGAAATCGAGTTTGCATCCCTCAATGAAATCGAGTTTGATACCTCTGCCATAAATGGAAGTTATACAGAACAAGAATCCTTTATTTGTCCTAATTTGACTTTGATCCCTTATTATAAGAGCCATAGTGGCTCAGTGTTTGGAATGCCATATGACAGTGTAATTCTGCCCACTGCCAGAAGTTCAATGTGACCAGCTAATGAATGATTCCATTCTCTTGTGGCCAAGGGTAGAAGAAAAATTTGTAAAAAGGAAACCAGGTATTATATCAGTTGGGTGATATGATTGTTTTCCACAGTACTGCAATAATACTTGAAATGCAGAAACCCAATAGAAGGACTATACAGTGGTCCCTCTACTTAAGAAATTGATTCATTCTGTGACCAGGTTCTTAAGTAGAAAAGTTTGTAAGTAGAAGCAAATTTTCCCATAGGAAACAATGTAAAAACAAATAATGAGTACAAACCCATTAGGAAAGAAATAAAAGCTTGGAATTTGGGTGGGAGGAGGAAGAAGAAGAGGAGGAGGAGGACAGTCACTGCTGAAGGAAGAAGACAAGGTGAGGGGAATCAAAAAAATCCAAAACTTTAAGGCTTAAAAAAAAGAGGAACTCTGAGGTGGTGAGGAGGAGCATGTGCCTCCCATACACTGTGCCAGAGAGAGAAACCCAGGCGGGAAAGAGAGGGGAACCTCCCACTCCTTTGACCGAAAGGTGGCTGCTGCTACTGCTGCTACCTGCTTCCTCTTCCTTCCCATGCTGAAGGGCTCCCCTCTTCTCTCGCTCACTTGCTTTGTAGCCGGTGCCTTTCCTTCACTGTGGTGACTCCTCAGTTTGGCAGAAGCCAAGTTGATCCGGCCGGGGTGAAGCACTCCCTTTTGCCTTTCCATGCCCAGATGCTCCGGAAGGCAACCTTGCACCGGGTGCGTGGGAGGCAGCGTGAAAGAGTCACCACAACGAAGTGGTTTACTCCCTCTCAAAGTGCCCAAAGAAAGGAAAATGTTCCAATCGCTCTGGGCTGAGCAAAGCAAAGGGAGCGTTTCTTTTCTCTGGGCGCTAGCAGAGGTTTATTCCCTCTCCAAGTGCTCAGAGAAAGGAAAATACTTTTCTCGCTCTGGACTTCAAAAGCCTCCGTAAGCGCCACTGAAGGGCTCCTTTCGCAACCCAGAAAAGCTCAAGATGGCCGGGATTAAAGGGGGAATGGCAGGAAACTGGTGAGGCCTTCATGCCACTCTCAAATTTCCTGGGAAATTTTTCCAGGCTCAGGTCCTTAAATAGAAAATGGTTCTTAAGAAGAGGCAAAAAAATCTTGAACACCCAGTTCTTATCTAGAAAATTTCTTAAGTAGAGGCATTCTTAAGTAGAGGCAGCCTACACACGTAATCACAAATATAATTATTATTATTTTGATTTGGATTTACAATTTATAAATATACCATGATTTTTACCAATTACTTCAGTAAAGACCTCAAGCAAAGTTGTTATGTATGTTATTATTCTAACTAGTTCATACAGAATAACATATTTGTCTATGAGTGAATGACAAAATGGATTGCCAGTGTTATCTATTGCTGTCTGCACCATATGATAAAAGCATTCTTACATTTTTCATTATTCAAATATATCACCAAGCTTCCAAAGAAAAATAGATGTAACTAGTCTATATATTTTACTCTTTTATTCTGATAGTATAATGAGGCAGAGCTACTGAGATGATGCATCCCTAATGTTCTCTGTAATTTTCCACTTCCATTCTTCCTGATTTTAGTATTGCTTTTGGGTTCTTAATTATTAAATGTTTAGAACTTTAACATGGTTATCAGTAATCTGCAAACCAAGTGCAACATCCTTCTTAAATCCTAAAACCTTCAAAGGAAAACCTATTATTATCTTTTTTTTAATCTCCTTGATTAGGACAATAATTACTAGTCAATAAATAAGACATCAATTTCTTATTCAGGTTCACTATTTTGAATAGGCTAGGCTTCCCTCTTTGTTGTTTTTATACTTAGAATAAACTCATTTTATGTGTCTTTTCTGCATTATCCAAAGACTGTTGAATGTTAAAATCATAGCTTCAAAAATGACGAGGGCACATTTCAACTAATGATAGGAGCTAGGATTCAGAAGCAAACATCTAGCATCTTCACAATTTTAAAATCTAATTGGTGATAGAAAAAATAGAAAAAAGAAACATCTAATTTTATATGAATTGTATGGGTATCCAACTTGATGTGAAATGAATTAATGTCTTTCCAAATGAGGGAAATTTATATGTAGAGTATGGATTCACCAAATAATTCAATTGTTTATATATGTATGAAAAAAATCAGAAGAAAATCTTTAATGTGCAAAAAAAAATAGAGACACATGACTGCTTAGTAATTCTATTAAAACATTTTGTGGCAATTTTTTTTAAAAAAATATTGATGATTTAAGAAGAAGAAGCTAACATTATCAATTAGGAGGAACAAGGGCAGCAGCAAATTTTTACATTTTATTTTAAATCACAAGTGTTAATAATAATACTCAGTCACTCGAGGATACCTAAATATGCCTATTATCCTTAGTTTCAAGCACTTCAGCACATAAAACATATCAATATTAGATCAGTGGTATTATTTTCTTTTCGACAAGAAATAATTTTCATAAGAATGACAGCAACCAAAGAGCTCACCAATTTTTCCAAAATGTGATCTCATTCATCCAGAAAGCAGATGTAATGTGATCTCATCCATCCATTCAGTTGAGGAGAATTGGATAGGGCTTTGTTGGAAGTAGATGGCTAAATCTTCAGTTCCTTCCTTTCTAATAAACAATAGGATGATTCCAGATGGGCTAATCTGGTGTTCCTAAGTAGAAAGGCCAATAGAGACACTGACCAAGGAGCCTTGGTAGGGCAGGACTTCTTAATGAATCAGTAAATATTTTTTTAAATATTTAATTATTTAGTTTTCCTATGACTTTTCATGAAAAAATTATTAACAATATTATATATTGTATCTAATACGTAACCTTTCAATTACTAAATGCAATATTGCAAAGGGGTTTCCCAGTCAGCATGCATAGGATTGCAACATAATATACATACCTAAAATCCTATTGTGTATTATCGATATTATCCATTCCAAACTGTAAATGATAATTAACATCTGCTATACAGTGATCCTGTACTATACGTAACCAACATTTGCAACACATTAACTGAGAAAAAAAATGATTTCATTAAAATCAGTGTACAATTTATTTTTCACAACCAAAGCCCATGGATGCAGTTAAATGCACATTAGGTTAACTGTGATGGCAATCACTGTGAATTAAGGATATTTGCATGATGCTATGAGTTAGGAAGCTATGTTTAAATACACTTTGATTTCTAGGCCACAGGCCCACATTGCACAGTTGTGATGTCAGTATTATATCTTATAAAAAGGCCCTGTGACAAGCACCCCATGCAGATTATGTTTATTTTGTCCCAGGAATTTCGAAGCATGACTTAACATCACAGGGTGGAAGTTAGGAGACCTTATCTGTAACTCCTGCCTTTGCCTTCAACCAGCAGTTTCCACCACCCTTTATAAAATTGTGATTGCCATCTCAGGCAGCACTTGCCTTAATTCAATATTTGTCTCATTCCTATCTCTTACATTCAATGTTTGCTTAATTCCCAAGGGTACTTTTCTTTTCTTTTTGGGGGTAATTGTTATATGCTTTGCCTTTCCCCAAAGGCTCATTGTATTTTGTTCTCTTTTCCTTTGCATCGGTAAATGAACGTGTACTGCATGCACGCGAAGATAAGATGTTACCAAACTTTGTAATGACCACGGCAAGGCTGCAAGGGAATTCTGAATTACAATGGTGTTGACTTTTCTAGATGCATTCTGCAAATCATTGCTTCAGTTTGGACTTCCATGGAGATTTGGGCTGCAATTCCTTTCCCACTTAAGGCATTGGCAAACATTCCATTAATTTCAATTGATCAGGAATGCATTTTTAACCCAGAAAGATTTTCAGAGTACAGTGTGTAAACACCAAATGACTAAAATTATAAGTTCTTGAAGAGAACCTCCCCTGCCTGCAAATTTTTCCTCTTCTGTTTATTCATGATTGATTGGCTGCACCATCCTATATATATTATATAGACATATATAATTCCGATTTAGGGCTATCAGGTTGACTCATTGATATTAAGCTTGGATTGCATAACTTTTATCTTTAGAAATCATAAAAACTAATTCTGTTTCTGAAGCAGTGCAATTTTAATGTCACATTTAAAATATTTCTCAGTGTTTTTAAAAAAATATTCTAATGCTGAATAATGAATAACAACAAGTCCACAGGGCTACAATGCAATTGCTAGCAAAAAATAACTAGCATGCAAATACTGTACCCAACTCTGTTGAAGTGTGGTTTTCAAAAGGAAAGGAGTAGATTTCCTCTGCTTCTTTTGAATTCATTAAGCAATGTGCTGTTTTGTTTATTTTCACTTTTCACTCTTCTAATTTCTACAAAGACTGGTGAGCTGTACATTCTTCAACCTGGAGCAGGAAATCAAACTGTCTCTTCCTCTTGATAAAGGTAGAACAGAGAAGTAGCACTGCCTAAAGATGTCGTGAGGCACGTCATGAATTTGCATGCATAGGCATTCTGAAAATCCTTCTTGGACAAGGATCCTATTTAATTGGCTTTAAGAAGACACTCTTCTCCCACAGTGTCTTATGCAGAGCCATCTGTGCAGGGAATTAACAATCTGGAGACTCAGCCCTGGAACATTTACTGCTTCTCTAGGGCTGGACATTATATAGCTGAGTTCCAGCGGTTACACTAACTAGAATGCCAAATCCATGGGACTAAGCAAATCGGAAAGAGGAGATGGAGGACTTTGTGATGATTTACAGAGCCCAAGTTATACTAGCAACAAAACAAAACCAAGAGCCAAATGCCCAAAATCTCAGTGTGCATGGCAAGCCCTTCAGTACACAAGACATAAGCCAGGACAGTCGTGCCATCTCTATTTAAACAGTTATTGTAACCAATCATAAACTCATTTTTAAGGATGTCTGTGTGTATAAATGAAAGCATGTAGGTATTTTAAATACCTCCAGAAGAATAACCAAGGTAGATAATAGTTAAATTAAAAAATAATAATTTGATTTTATTCAATTATGAATAAAACCAGCAAATTTACAAGCCACAGATCTTGGGACAGTTGTTGATGTGGCCATGAGCCATTCATGAAGGTCTGATGAAGCATATGGGACTTAGTGTGGTGTCTAAATGTCAATGGAATTAGGATCAAAGACATTATTGGAAGAGGGCATACCACATTTTATCTAATTCCAAGAACTAAACCAAATGCAGATTATTTCCTCCATCTTTTGTCTTTTCTCCTTTTCTCATTCTCTTCCCAATCCAATTTCTCTTACACATCCAGGCATGGGACATGAGCAGAATTTTGCAATTCTACCTTTGCACTTTCGACAATGGCTCACATTTTGTCTCAAATCATATGGATTCTCTCTATGTGTATGCCAAATATGGACAACAATGCTCAATAACATGATATGAGCAATGGTGACACAGTGGTTAGAATGCAGTATTTCAGGCAAATTCTGTACACAATCAGGAGTGTGATCATGACCAGCACAAGGTTAACTCAGCCTTCCATTTTTCCGATGTCAGTAAAATGAGGACTCAGGTTGTTGGGGCAATATGCTGACTCTGTAAACTGCTTAGAGAGGGATATAAAGGCGCTATGAAGCGGTATATAAGTCTAAGTGCCATTGCTATTGCTGTACACTTGCCATATACAATCCCATGCACTGTATGTGCACAATTTCATTTTTAGATTCTAGCCTTTGAAATAAAATGATAAAAATGTTTTTTTTCTTTTACTCACCCTCTCAACGATTGAAAGGGGTTCATTTTTGGTAGATAGCTGAATAGCGCAATGATTTAAAGCCCTACATGGCATTGGACCAGAATACCTCAGGAATCGCCTTCTACCGCACGAATCCCAGTGGCCGATAATGTCCCACAGAGTTGGCCTTCTCCGGGTCCCATTGACAAAACAATGTCATTTGGCGGGCCCCAGGGGAAGAGCCTTCTCTGTGGCGGCCCCGGCCCTCTGGAATCAACTCCCCCCAGAGATTAGAACGGCCCCCACCCTCCTTGTCTTTTGCAAATTACTCAAGACCCACCTTTATCGCCAGGCATGGGGAAACTAAGACATCCTCCCCCAGGCCTTTATATTTTATGTTTGGTATGTATGTGTTGTATGGTTTTAAATTGCTGGGGTTTTAGATATGTTTTATTTTAATATTAGATTTGTTTCACTGTTACATTGTTTCTATTACTGTTGCGAGCCCGAGCCGCCCCGAGTCTTCGGAGAGGGGCGGCATACAAATCTAATTAACAATAACAATAACAATAACAATAACAATAACAATAACAATAACAATAACAATAACAATAACAATAACAATAACAATAACAATAACAATAACAATAACAATAACAATAACAATAACAATAACAATAACAATAACAATAACAATAACAATAACAATAACAATAACAATAACAATAACAATAATAATAATAATAATAATAATAATAATAATAATAATAATAATAATAATTTACGTTCCGGGTCAATCAAGCAGTTTCATGAATGGGATCAGAGATGATCTTATTGGGAACAATCTAATTTCAAAGCTATATTTTGGGAGACTATATTTGCACATTCCAATTGTTTATCATTTTTCTGTTTTTCTCTAGAGTAGAGAAATTATCATATGGCTGCTGGTTCTCTACTGAATCTCTCCAGCAGACATCAAATGGATAATAAAAAGATAATTTAGTAGCATTCATTCAGATAATCCATCTTGAATAGATTTTGAACTATCTGCATATGCCTAATTAAGATTCACTAGAGCATCTGTGGTAGATGTTATTGTATATTTCAGAGTGGATTGCAAGGAGACAGAAAAGGGGAAACACTTTCTCACCTTGTTTCCAAGGGTTTCATCAAGAAACATAGAACATAGAAACATAGAAACATAGAAGTCTGACGGCAGAAAAAGACCTCATGGTCCATCTAGTCTGCCCTTATACTATTTTCTGTATTTTATCTTAGGATGGATATATGTTTATCCCAGGCATGTTTAAATTCAGTTACTGTGGATTTATCTACCAAGTCTGCTGGAAGTTTGTTCCAAGGATCTACTACTCTTTCAGTAAAATAATATTTTCTCACGTTGCTTTTGATCTTTCCCCCAACTAACTTCAGATTGTGTCCCCTTGTTCTTGTGTTCACTTTCCTATTAAAAACACTTCCCTCCTGGACCTTATTTAACCCTTTAATATATTTAAATGTTTCGATCATGTCCCCCCTTTTTCTTCTGTCCTCCAGACTATACAGATTGAGTTCATTAAGTCTTTCCTGATACGTTTTATGCTTAAGACCTTCCACCATTCTTGTAGCCCGTCTTTGGACCCGTTCAATTTTGTCAATATCTTTTTGTAGGTGAGGTCTCCAGAACTGAACACAATATTCCAAATGTGGTCTCACCAGCATTCTATATAGCGGGATCATAATCTCCATCTTCCTGCTTGTTATACCTCTAGATATGCAGCCAAGCATCCTACTTGCTTTCCCTACCTCTAGAAGTTACCTAGAGATAATATGTATCTTGAAAACTCTGCACTAAGGAAATTTGCAGTGAAAGAATTATAGCAAGACTGTTTTCATGTTTTTAAAAAAGAAACTTACATAGTAGCAAAGTAATTATCAAAAGAAAAAAAACCCATATGCCAAGCCATGAAGCTAGAATGATTATGAATGATTTGCAACACTGGTCAAAAAGAACAGCTTCAAAGAATGGTATCACCCAGGAAATACTTTTATATCAAAGATAATCCATTTTTAGGCATGGCCATTTGTTTTAAGCTTACAAAATTCTCTGTCACTGCTCTCATCCCAGTGGTTGAAAATATAGAATTATGAGAGGGGGGGGGGTTAATCATAATATTTGGAGAGTGAGATGAGAAGAGACTCTTCACTTGTATTTGTGGGTGAGAAAATGTGTGCATAGGTAGATAGATAGACAAATTGATTGCCAACATAAATGGATTGCCAGAAACACGGTAGAGTACTTTTCATACAGTTTTGTTGTATAAGAGCTAGTTTGGTATAAGAGTTAAGGTGCTGACCTAGAAATCAGGAGACTGTGAGTTCTAATCCAACTTTAGGCAGAAAAGTTGACTGGAGGACATTGGGCCAATCACTCTCTCTTAGCTCCAAACACCTCATAGAGCTGTTGTAATAATAATAACAACAGAATTGGAAGGGATCTTGGAGGTCTTCTAGTCCAGTGTTTCCCAACCTTTTTTGAGCCGCGGCACATTATTCACATTTACAAAATCCTGGGGAACATTGAGCGGGGGGGGGGGGGCTAAAAAAAGTTTGGACAAAAAAATCTCTCTCTTCCTTTCGCTCTATTTCTCTCTCTCTCTGCCTCTTTCTCTCACTTCCTTCCCTTTCTTTCCCCCTCTCTCTCCATCCCTCTTTGTTTCTCCCTTCCTTCCTCTCTTTTTTGCTCTCCTTCTCTCTCCCTCCTTCCCTCCCTCTATGTCTTTCCCTCACCCCCCTTCCCCCTCTTTCTCTCTCTCTTGCTTTCTCTCTCTCTCTTGCTGTCTTTCTCTCTTTCTCTCTTCCCCCTCTCTCCCCCTCTCTCCCCCCTCTCTCTTTTTCTTGCTATCTCTCTATTTTGCTTTCTCTCTTTCTCTCTCCCCCTCTCTCTTTCTCTCTCTCCCTCTCTTGCTATCTCTTTCTCTCTTGCTATCTCTTTCTCTCTTGCTATCTCTCTTTCTCTCTCTCTCCCCTATCTCTCCCTCTCTTGCTCTCTTTCTCACTCTTGCTATCTCTCTCTCTTTTTTGCTTTCTCTCTTTCTCTCCCCCCTCTCCCTCTCTCTTTTTCTCTCTCCCTCTCTCTTTCTCTCTCTCCCTCTCTTGCTATCTCTTTCTCTCTCTTTCTCTCCCCCTCTCCCTCTCTCTTTCTCTCTCCCCCTCTCTTGCTAGCTCTTTTTTTCTCTTGCTATCTCTCTCTCTCTCTCTTTCTTTCTTTCTTTCTCTCTCTTTCTTTCTTTATCTCTCTCTTTCTCTCTCTTTCTCTCTTTCTTTCTCTCTCTCTTTCTCGTACACCACACCACAGCAGCAGCATTGGGCAGTAGCCGTGGGGTGGTGGCAGGGTGGTCAGCTGTGAGGTGGAGCTCCGGAACGGAGGCACTGACGGTGGCGGCTGGACATGCTGCTAGACGCCGTACATGCTGGCATTGCACTGGGCATGGGCGTGGGGCTGGAGCCGCCATCCCGGCCCAGCCAGCAGGCAAGTGCCAGCCACACAATTCCAGCATGTCCAGCCGCTGCCATCGGTGCCTCTGTTCCGGAGCTCCGCCTCACAGCTGACCACCATGCCGCCACCCCACAGCTACTGCCCGCTGCCACTGCCGCTGCCCTCCCACTGCGCGCCGCCCTCCCCGCTGCCGCCACCCTCCCACCAGGCCCCAAAGCTCACCTGCTGCCGCTGCCAGGGAAGCTCCAGCCGGGCGGAGCGCTGCAGCTGCCGGAAAACTTGGAAGGCGCAAAGAAGGAAGCTCAGCTTCCGGTCTAACAACTTAGCAAAAAGTTGTGAGACCAGAAGCTGAGCTTCTTTCTTCGCGGCACACCTGACCATGTCTCATGGCACACCAGTGTGCCACGGCACACTGGTTGGGAAACACTGTTCTAGTCGAACCGCCTGCTTGGGAAGGAGACCCTACACTACTTCAGACAAATAATTATCCAACATCTTCTTTAAAACTTCCAATGTTGGAGCATTCACAACTTCCACTGATCAATTGTTCTGTCAGGAATTTTCTTAGTTTTAAACTGCTTCTCTCCTTGATTAATTTCCACCCGTTGCTTCTTGTTCTACCATCAAGTGTTTTGGAGAATAGACTGACTCCCTCTTCTTTGTGGAGGAAGGTTGAAAAATATATTGGTAAAGATAGCCAGATATAAAAGTTTGTAAAATAAATTATCCCCCCCCCTTAGGTCACTGTCTTTATATAATATCGAAACATGCTTCTTACATTTTCTTTATGGAACTATTATCAGTATTTGTATCATGTATCCAAAAAATAAATAAGACTGAAAAAGAAATGGATAAATGATTTTGTTGTTGCTGTTGTTGATGATGACTTTACACTCCACAGTGAAGAATTGATTTTTGGTGGTTTATTATAAAGAAAGATAGAAAAAAACCCAATAACATTCCAAAGAGATAAACATCAATAAAACAGCATTTTTAAATATATATATATTGACTATATCAAAGTAATCCATTTGGAAGTTGATCTTGACCTGCAATTTCAGTTTTGTGTGTGGGACAAAATTATAGACGTCTTCACATTATTAACCATACACTATGAATATTTAAAGAATTAATTAGTAGGAATGACGGGGTATAATTTTATTAAGAGAGAAGCCTCCCACCAATTCTTCTATTTATAATTTCAGAAATATAGAATGATTCATAATCTTTGCCACATCTTTGTGTGATATCCTAAACTTTAATGCCTGCTTTAAACATTCATATTTATAAGCCTTAACCTAAAATTTTAAGCCAAAACTGTATTTTAAACTTCTGTTCCTGAAATATAGGATGATAAAACAATTCTTTTTCACATTATCTTTAGTGGAATTCCCAAGCTGAGAAAGGACGTATCATCCACCATTAAAGACGGCATATCCTAAATAAAACTAAATATGCTGTAACATTATTTTAATCCCCCCCTTTCCAAAACTAATCAAAGTCCTACAAATGAGATGGAATTCTGACAGCTTTCTATATTGTTTTAATTAAGTAGCCTATAATTTAAACCAGTGAACCATAAGAACCTAATGCTTATCACTGAAGCCCTGGGAGAACTTTTGAAATATGCATATAATTCTGCCTGCAAGGTAATTGAGGGATATTTGGGGATGGAGGGGGTAATTAAAGGTTATGCTGGAGAGTAATAGGAATAGTCCTTGTGCATGGGGTAGTGTTAGCAACTGTGCAAAATCTCTCCAGGAAACCGACTCAGGTTCCACACATGCCCTGCCTTCTGTTATGTTCAGAGGCCTGTCACGTCTACTCAGCAGAATTGTAAGAGAGACCTTTTCACAGCACAGTCTGCTACTCCAGGTCAAAACAATGCAACCCTGAAGGAATGGTACCAAAAATTAATGGATTTCTTTGCATCAAGATACAACAAATGAATTTGTTTTAGAGATCTATGAAGGCAGTGGCCCTGCTATCTGAGGCTGGCATTAGAACCATGGTCCAAGTTTTATTTAAACCTCAAATAATAGAATAGAACGGTTTGGCTGGAAGCAGTAAAAGGGCTACCAAAATGTTTACTACCACACTGTGGGCTTAGCTTATGCAGGATGTCCTGCATTTTCTTTCAACATCTTTCACTGAAAATTGGGTGGTCTGGGGTGGAGCTCCATTTTCACTACCCCACTGCGTTTCCCCTCCATCCGGGCAGTAGGCCACCCCTGGGTGGAAGTCAAGCTTCCTCTATAGCAGTGTTTCCCAACCTTGGCAACTTGAAGATATTTGGACTTCAACTCCCAGAATTCCTCAGCCAGAAAATGCTGGCTGGGGAATTCTGGGAGTTGAAGTCCAGATATCTCCAAGTTGCCAAGGTTGGGAAACACTGCTCTATAGTACCATTAGGGCACAGGTGGATTGCTCCTACTGCCACTATTGGTGCGCTGCGTGCACAGTTTCAGGTGCCTTGCATGCGCGCACATGTCCCAGCGTGGTTTTGCTTCTGTGCATGTGCAGGAAGTAAAATATTGCAAGGTGACATGCGCGTGCATGAGATTTTGGCTAATTTTTTTGCTTTCGTGCATGCGCACAAGCAAAAAAACCACTGAAATCTCTCTTTCTCGCACACATCCCCTTGCAAGATTTTGCTTCCTGCGTATGCACAAAAGCAAAATCACAGGAACATACTAACATGCAAGACACGCAAAGCTGCATGTGCAGCTCAACTTTTGCTACTGGTACGGTGACCTTACTTGTTCCAATAGGAACCCACTACTGCATTAGCGTTAAATTCTTAGATTTCCAGTAATTATCGTTGTCGTTTGGCGGGCCCCAGGGGAAGAGCCTTCTCTGTGGCAGCCCCGGCCCTCTGGAATCAACTCCCCCCAGAGATTAGAACTGCCCCCACCCTCCTTGTCTTTCGCAAATTACTCAAGACCCACCTTTATCACCAAGCATGGGGGAGTTAAGATATTCTTTCCCCCTAGTATGTTTGTGTGTATGCTTGGTTTTTATAATAAGGTTTTTTAGTTGTTTTATTAAATTGGATTGTTACATGTTGTTTTTTATCATTGTTGTTAGCCGCCCCGAGTCTGCGGAGAGGAGCGGCATACAAATCCAATAAATAAATAAATAAATAAATTAAATAGAGCGAGTGCTCCAAAGGCCCTGATGCTCCAGCCAATTTTTATATCCTGGTACAGATAGTCCTTGATTTACAATACGTTTATTCATTTATTGACCATTCAAAATTACTACAGCACTTGAAATAAACGACTTACAACCAGTTTTCACACTTACGACCATTGCAGCATCCCCATGGTCCCATGATCAAAATTTGGGTGCTTAGCAACTGACATATTTATGACAGTTGTAATGATGGGGAGTGGGAGGAAGCCAAATTCACTTAATGACTGCACGATTCACTATAACAACTTCATCGATTTGCTTAACAACTGGGCAAAAAGGTTGTAAAATGGGACAAAGCTCAACAAAAAACTGCCTTGCTTAACAAAGAGAGAGCTTAACAAAGCTTATGTGGTCATAAGTCGAGGACCTGTTTAGAATGGATACCCAGCATATGTTAAGTAGATATTTCAGTCATCTGGGGTGATTCTGAAAAGAGAGGGGGGCAAAAGAGAATCAGAAAAGTTGGCATGCAATTGCTATTAACTTCACTTCCTTAAATATAGATCTATCGCTTTAGGGACAATATTTGCTATGTACGAAGAAGAGGGGGAGGTGTGAAATCTCCTCTAACAGTGATGGGGTGGGTGGGGGTTGGGCCTGACTGTAACTGCCAGAGTGTGTGCAGAGAGATTCTGTGTGAAAAGTGGGAGATTATGTGCTCACACACTAATGGGCAGTGAACTAGACACAGGCTCATTTTTCACATCATGTCATCTCTAAGGTTTGAATAAAATGTAATGGCCAAAATGAGCCTGGATCTATCTCAGACATTATCAATTGCCTCCTCAGTTTTATTTGTGTTGACTTGTACAGTCTAAAAAGATGACAGTCTCTGGGCCTCTGGATCAGTCAGAGTGATAATACACAGCACATTACACTGTTGGTGACAGGGCTTGTTCTCCTGGCTGGCATATGAAAGGAACACATCTCCTTCCGTCATTTCAAATGCTATAAACTGACAGAATAAAGAACCCGGCAGTGGGGACATCACAAACCCTGTCTGTTATGATTTTATGAGATAAACTGCGGTTTCTAGGGTATCTTGTTCAGGAAATTAGTGTCATTCAAACTTTAGCGTGGGGATGAATGCGGGTGGGGGGAGTGGTTTAAGAAGATAAATAGTAGAATTGTGAAATGTGGCTCTTGGCTGCTTCCTGCTGCCATGAAGGCAGGACTCAATTGAAAGCTGGGAACAGCGACGTAGGCACAATTGAATGCTTATGTGTGAAGAAAATGCTTCTTGGATAAATACTGGAGGCCAACAAAAGTGGATTGAGACTTTTTAAAAAAAAAACATGCAATTTTGGCAGTTTTTTTTAAAAAAAAAAAATACTCTTTTTCAGTATGTTTGGGGGAAATGTTTCCAAAATTGAAAAATTGCATGAGCCCAACACATGAAAAATACACTCAAATATACTAACCCACGTCTATTCTGAAAACAGTGTTGCTGCTTTGGAGGGTAGGATGGGTGGCATGTACATTAAATAAACAAGCAAACTAAAATTAAATCAATTATCAAAATCAATGGGAAAAATGCTTATGTTTGACTAGGACATTCTTCCAGCACATTTCCTTCGCTTTCAGATAAATGCAGTAGATGATGCTAAATTGAACAGGGAAACAACCTTTCTTTTTCTAAATACAAGTCTGGGATGATTTGCTTTTTTTCTGAGTGGCGATATGGCTGAAGAGGTCAGAAACATCCATACTGATGTTCATAATTTGCATTGTGACTTAGCAGGGAAAATAAACAGCTGTTGTTTATTTATTTATCAATAAATAAATGAACCACCCCAAATTTGCTTTCTGCCCATTTTACACAAAACTACTTTGGGTGGCATACAGTAATTCAATAAAACAGTAGAAATGTAAAACACTCATTATCTAAAATCAATGTATCCCAATGATTTTAAAAGCTTTAAAAACAGAACTAAAACAGATTATTAATGACATAATAGGACATGATGTATTAATGATTGTACTGAAACCAGCTAGAATAATTAATCTACAATTATAGTTGGTTTCTTTCTCTAAACATCATCTCCTATGTTATGGGTGGCCTTCTAGCCTGGGATTCCAAGTCCCCAAGACCATTTAATTGATGGCAAAGTCCATTTTACTGTCCCACCTTTTAAAGGATGTTTAGGATGTTGATTATAGGAAGTAATCTTTTCAATTTTAGGGGGATTTGAAAAAAGAAGAAGGGTTTTTTAGGTACCAAAAGTCCCATCTACTATGGCAATGTCAAGTTGTCATGGTACCTGTGACCCGAGGATAGACTATAAAAACAAAGGTATATCTTTGCAAACAAGTCTCATTATTTGTTTGTTTGTTTGTTTGTTTGTTTGTTTGGTTGGTTGGTTGGTTGGTTGGTTGGTTGGTTAGGTAGTTAGTTAGTTAGTTAGTTAGTTAGTTAGTTAGTTAGTCAGTCCAATTTATTATCTCCTAATCAGCTTACCTGGCTTCACTCCATAGCAAACCCTAAAACTGGAAGCAAATATTTCCAATGCCCTACATGAGTTGAAGAAGAAAAGTCATGCTATGGATCACCCAAGGCTCATGGAAATTATATTAAAGCAAAGCACACAGTTTGAATGAAATCAGCTGAAAACACAGCCAAACTTTTATTAACCTATAGAAACATATGATCAATAGTGTGTTCTCTTTGCTTTCTTTTAATACTGCCATTATACTGGGTCCAGAATGATTATGGGAAGGAGATTTCCACTAAATGGATAAATGTTATTATTTTCCAAATTGTTTATACAGTAGAGAAATCAATAAGTAGCTCACATTAAAGGAATTTGGGATGACTTTGAATTCTTGCTTAGAAGCATCTCGTGCATATACTCACGATGCTGGTTCAATCCCCAGAACCTTTGGCTTTGAGTGAACTTAATATATTTTCTCATTCAATTACATCTGTAGAGGTTGCCCCTTTTAGCTCACTGCTTGCTTGGTTTACAGGTTGGCTGTGCAAATAAAATTTACGAGGTTCTTCATGGCTCTGATCTTTTGTTGGCTAAATGGCTTCTGAAAAACATGAACATTGATAAGTCATTTCTGCTGGTATTAAAATGAATATCTGCAAAGTAACAGAAAAGATAGCCTGAACGTTTCACCATCATATAAATGATGTGAATTCTAGAATTCTGTAAGAAAAGAAGACTCTCATGTGAAATATCAAGTAAATTTCTGCTATGTCTTCTTTATCTTTATCTTTATTTAGATTTGTATGCTGCCCCTCTCCGCAGACTCGGGGCGGCTCACAACAAAATGGAAACAACAGTATATAACAAATCTAAATTTCTACTAAAAACATTTAAAAAACCCCATTTTCTAAACACACATACATACACACATACCATTCATAAATTGTATATGCCTGGGGGAGATGTCTCAGTTCTCCCATGCCTGACGACACAGGTGGGTCTTAAGGAGCTTGCGAAAGGCAAGGAGAGTAGGGGCAGTTCTAATCTCCAGGGGGAGTTGGTTCCAGAGGGCCGGGGCCACCACAGAGAAGGCTCTTCCCCTGGGGCCCGCCAACCAACATTGTTTAGTTGACGGGACCCGGAGAAGGCCCACTCTGTGGGACCTAATCGGTCGCTGGGATTCGGGACATGGGCATACCTAGGGAAGCCCATGATTGCTCTCGCAGCTGCATTCTGCACGATCTGAAGTTTCCGAACACTTTTCAAAGGTAGCCCCATGTAGAGAGCATTACAGTAGTTGAACCTCGAGGTGATGAGGGCAAGAGTGACTGTGAGCAGTGAGTCCCGGTCCAGATAGGGCCGCAACTGGTGCACCAGGCGAACCTGGGCAAACGCCCCCCTCGCCACAGCTGAAAGATGTTTCTCTAATGTGAGCTGTGGATCGAGGAGGATGCCCAAGTTGCGGACCCTCTCCGAGGGGGTCAATAATTCCCCCCCAAGGTAATGGAAGGACAGATGGAATTGTCCTTGGGAGGCAAAACCCACAGCCACTCCGTCTTATCCGGGTTGAGTTTGAGTCTGTTGACACCCATCCAGGCCCCAACAGCCTCCAGACACCGGCACATCACTTCCACTGCTTCGTTGACTGGACATGGGTTGGAGATGTAAAGCTGGGTATCATCAGCGTACTGATGATACCTCACCCCATGCCCTTGGATGATCTCACCCAGCGGTTTCATGTAGATATTAAATAGCAGGGGGGAGAGGACCGACCCCTGAGGCACCCCACAAGGGAGAGACCTCGGAGTCGACCTCTGACCCCCCACTAACACTGACTGCGACCGACTGGAGAGGTAGGAGGAGAACCACTGGAGAACAGTGCCTCCCACCCCCAACCCCTCCAGCCGGTGCAGAAGGATACCATGGTCAATGGTATCGAAAGCCGCTGAGAGGTCAAGAAGCACCAGGACAGAGGATAAACCCCTGTCCCGGGCCCGCCAGAGATCATCCATCAACGCGACCAAAGCAGTTTCCGTGCTGTAACCGGGCCTGAAACCCAACTGCTGGGGACCTAGATAATCAGCTTCTTCCAAAGATCGCTGGAGCTGGAGTGCCACCACCTTCTCGACAACCTTCCCCATAAAGGGAAGGTTGGAGACTGTCCGGTAGTTATTAAGTACGGCTGGGTCCAGGGAAGGCTTCTTGAGGAGGGGGCGCATGAGCGCTTCTTTATAGAGTGTTGGAAAAACTCCCCTCCCCAAGGAAGCATTGGTAATCTCCTGGACCCAGCTCCGTGTCACCTCCCTGCTGGCCGAGACCAGCCAGGAGGGACACGGATCCAGTAAACAGGTGGCGGAACTCACAGCTCCAATGGCCTTGTCCACTTCATCAGGTGTCACCAGATCAAACTCTTCCCAGACAGGTGGACAAGTACAGGCCCCAATCACTTCAACTGACTCGTTGTCATCCGACTCTGTTTTCCAATTGGAGTCGAGGTCCGCCCGGATCTGAGCGATTTTATCAGCGAAAAATGTGTTAAAGTCCTCGGCACTACTCTGTAAGGGCTCCCCAACTCCCCTCTGATTAAGAATGGAGCGGGTCACCCTAAACAGAGCGACCGGGCGGGCTTCCGCTGATGCAATCAAGGCGGCATGATACGCGCATCTTGCCGCCTTGAGCGCCACTTTGTAAGTCTTAATAAAAGCTCTTACAAATGTTCGATCGGATTCAGACTTACTCTTCCTCCATCGCTTCTCTAGACGTCTCTTCTGGCATTTCAACTCCCGGAGCTCCTCGTTGAACCATGGAGCTCTACGGGGTCTAGCGCCACGGAGAGGTCGCAAAGGTGCAATCCGATCAAGAGCCTCCGCTGCAGCCTTGTTCCAGGCTTCCGCAAGAGACTCCACCGAACTGTGGACGAGTGCATCTGGAATAACCCCAAGTGCCGTCTGAAAGCCCTCTGGGTCCATCAGGCGTCTGGGGCGGAACATCTTAATTGGTTCCGCCTCCCTGCGGGGAAGGATTGGAGCCAGGAAGTCAAGCCGTAGTAGAAAATGGTCTGACCATGACAAAGGCAATGCTTCTAAGCCCCTTAGTCTCAGACCATTACTCAGTTGCTCGGAAAGGAATACCATGCCAGGTGCGTGTCCTCCCTCGTGAGTCAAACCCTGAACTACTTGAGTCAGGTCCATGGCTGTCATGGTGGCCATGAACTCCTGTGCCAACCCAGAGGTTTTGCCGAGTGACGGCAGGTTGAAGTCCCCCAAGACAATAAGTCTGGGGAACTTCACCGCCAGCCCGGCCACCTCCTCGAGTAGCACAGGCAGGGCTTTTGACACGCAGCTGGGAGGCAGGTACGTGAGAAATAAGCCCACCTGAACCCCTAAGTCCAACTTCATCAAGAGAGACTCGCAACCCGCAATCTCTGGAGCAATGAGTCTACGTAGACAAAAACTCTCCCTGGCTACAATAGCCACTCCTCCCCCCCTTCCCTGGGGTCGAGGTTGATGCCATATCTGAAACCCGGCTGGGCAGATTTCAGAGAGAGGAACTCCTCCCTCTGGGCCCAGCCAGGTTTCAGTAATACATGCCAGGTCGGCCTCCTCATCCAGGATCAAATCCCGGATGAGGAGAGCTTTATTTACCACCGACCTGGCATTGAGCAGCAGCAACCTGAGCCCAGGGCCAGAATTACACTCATCACCAGTGTCCAAGGTTAGGCTCACGGAGCCAGAACAAGGGATCGTTATTAAGCAATGGTCCCTCGTTCCCCTGGAATGGCTAATTCCGTGGCCCCCGCCATATCTGCCTCTCCCCAGCAGTACCGGGATATTCCGACCCTTTGCCACGGAGTGTTTTGAACTGGTCATTTATCAACTAAAAACAAGTTTTAAAAAGGCAAAATAGTATATTTAGGAAAAAAGGAGAAAAAGATGATCAAACTCTAAATGTCAAAACAATGCCGTACTATCCTTTCTGTAGGAAAAGAAAGTAGTTGGAATACACTATCCTTTTCCAGGGCACAATACCGGTAATTCCTTGACTTACAACAGCTCATTTATGACTATTCAAAGTTACAACAGCACCAAAAACAGTGAGTTATGACCATTATTCATACTTACAACCATTGCAGCATCCCAAATGGTCATGTGATCAAAATTCAGACATTTGGCAACTGACTCATATTTGTGATGGTTGCATTGCCTTGAGGTTAGCTTGCAGCTTCTGCAACCTTCTGACAAGCAAAATCAATGGAGAAACCAAATTCACATAACAACTGTGTCACTAAGTTAATGACTGCAGGGATTCACTTAACTCTGGCAGGCAATGTGGTAAAATGGGGCAAAATTCACTTAACAAATATTTCACTTGGCAACAGAAATTTGGGGCTCAATTGGGGGTCATAAATTGAGGACTACCTGTATTTTGGTTTCATCTGGGACAACGATTGTTGTTGTATAATTGGGTTGTTGTTGTTGTTGTTGTTATTTATTTCAGTTCTCCTTTAGTTTAATGGATGAATAGAATGTTTGCTTAAAGAACCAGGCCTGAAGGCTAGGATATAAATTTATCCTGAGTTCACAGCCTGACTGCTGCCGCATTTGAAACAAATAAACTACACCAACTTGGCTATTCACTGTCTATAGCCATAGCCTATGCGAGGTTACCGGCTACAAAGTGAGCGAGTGAGAGAAGAGGGGAGCCCTTCAGCATGGGAAGGAAGAGAAAGCAGGTAGAAGCAGCAGCAGCTGCTGCCTTTCGGTCAAAGGAGTGGGAGGTTCCCCCCTCTCACTTGCCTGGGTTTCTCTCTCTGGCACAGTGTATGGGAGGCAGTCTTGCGCTGGGTTTATGGGAGGCACGTGCTCCTCCTCGCCGCTTCAGAGTCCCTCTTTTTTTTAAGCCTTAATGTTTTGCATTTTTTTGATTCCCCTCACCTCACCTTCTTCCTTCAGCAGCAACTGTCCTCCTCCTCCTCCTCTTCTTCTTCCTCCTCCCCCCACCCAAATTCTGAGCTTTTATTTCTTTCCCAATGGGTTTGCATGCATTATTTGCTTTTACATTGATTCCTATGGGAAAATTGCTTCTGCTTACAAACTTTCCTGCTTAAGAACCTGGTCACGGAATGAATTAAGTTCTTAAGTAGAGGTACCATTGTATGTGTGTGTGTGTGTGCATACATATATACATATATATATACATACATACACATAATATATAGTATGTATGTACGTACACACACACATGTGCTACTATACTGCACTCAGTAGTAATAATGTAAAAACTATTTATCATTCTTCCATGAAATTTCCATCAGCCCTACAGTTATAGGTAATTATCAGGATATAAATTACATCTGTCATGAATTGCTATATGTTATGTGTAGTACAAGCTGCCCTTCCAATTTGTTTGGTCCTGGTGAAACCTTAACATTATGCAGAGTTAAGATATTTGCTATTGTTACCAACACTTTTTTGTCCTTTTTAAAACACTAGTGAGTTTTTAATCACTCTATTTACTGAGTTCATCAAAAAGGATGGCATGTATGTCAAACAGAAGTAGCTGCAAAGGTGATTTTTAAAAATCATTTTAATAATGATTTCATTCAGACTTCTATATTACAAAACTTAGTGAGGGATATTCTCAGGGGTGGGCAGCAGCCAGGATGGGGTGGAACACAGTTCCACCAGTGAAAATGAAGATGCGTGCATAGCTCCAGCTGATTGGCGGCTGTCACTTCCTGGATTACTGGTCTCGGCTCAGCTCTCCTTTTCCCCCCTGCTGCTGCTGCTTCTGCATCTGTGCTCCTTGCTTTTTTCCTCTTTCCTTTTTCCTGGCCTCAGACGAGCTTCCCTCTCCCCTGCCCAGCTCCCCTCCAACCTCACGTGGCCACCTCCCGCCTGACGTGCAAGCAGAAGGTGTGGCTGGAAGCGGCACTGGCAGCATTTATGCTTCCGGCAGCACCCGTTCACCTAGCTACCCATCCTGAGATGGGGAGGACCCAGGAAGGAGAGTGCAGGAAACACAAAGCAAATTGGCACCCCAGCGAGTGACAGTTACAACTGACAAGGTTGTAAGTCGTGGACTTAACAGTTCACTTGAAGGATGATGGCCACATGGCAAAACACTCCTATCCAGTCACATGACCATTAAGCCATACCCACAAAATAAGCCACACCCACAGTGTGGCAGTAAAATTTTTGACTGCCCATTACTGGATATTCTATTAACAAGAAGAAGATAATCTGCATTCCAACTTCCATTAGTTGGCCAGCAGGGAGGTAAGAAACTGACTGACAGATCAAACATTATAAAAAAAATGATGCTACATATCTGAACATTGATAAGGCCATTTCTGTTTTGGGAAAGATCAATTATTCCTTAGTAGCAAAAATGGTATTTAATTCCTATTGGTTGTATGAACAACTGTCTCTATTACGTTCAACAACTGTCTCTATGCTTCATGAAAGTCTCTTTGTGCCTCAGAAGCTCATAAAACTAATACACAAGTTTGATGGAACCCTGTAGAGGTGGTATACAATTGCCAGGAAACTCCACCATTAATTGATGAAAAGTACTGCTATATTACCAGATTCTAGGAAACTTCTAAGAGGCACAGTTTTGACAGTAGCATGTACTTTAACAATATAATAAAGGATGGGCATTGTTGTTGGGATTATTATTTTTTCATTATTGAAGGTGTATCAGTTCTTTCCTTTCCTATATTTTTTTTCTGTCACAGCCACACAAAGTTACCAAACTCTGCCAAACAATGAGATGGTAACAGCATATTTCCTTATTAACTTTCTTATTAGCAGATTTTCAGCTGAATAGATAACTAAACAACTCAAAGAAGACAGTACAAGACTACATATACTTCCCAATAAGATGGCTGTTTATACATAAAAGGGATGTACAATCCCTTAAAAAAATAAATTGGAAAGCAGATTGGCAAAGAACTGCTATTTTATATGCAGAGATGCAAATGTAGAAATAGCTGCCATAATTTAATTTGAAATACACTACAATTGTGGGGGGGGGAGGTTTCTTTTCAGTTTTGCAGTCTGGGAATAAATAGATTCAAGGCTTCAGCTATTCTCCCTTAATTTCAAATAAAGAATGTCTTTGAAGAGAAAACTCTTCCCTATCCCCCCCCCCCAAAGGATACATGGTCAATCTTCCTATCTACAGTAGTTCTCCACAGAGTATTCTTTGCAGCATTACAATGAAGCCTCAAATTAATGGACCAAATGGAGAGATGGGATATCCATTATTACCAATTGTCTATTGTAGTAGAGGACATAATGTGGTGGAGTACATGATGAAATCATCATACAAATGACCTAAATATTGTAAACATATCCATAATTCCATGCATTCTATCAAGATCTGCTAAATCGAGATATTCATTCATTCATTCATTCATTCATTCATTCATTCATTCATTCATTCACATTTCTAAAACACAAAATTTGGCTTTGCAAAATTTGACCATCAATTCTGGACAGTAAGAGATTGACTACAAATGAGTTGATTTCCATGCTGCTTGCATGCAGAAACATATGCAATATGTGGGTGGGTTTTAACTTACTTTGCTGCTGGTTTGTTTCCTCCTGCACCATGTGAGCATGCTGCGTGTGTGCGCGCATGAATGCACAGTGCCAAAAATCTGATTTTTTTAAAAAAAGTTAAAAACAAGATGGCAACTCATGCGCAGTGCCAGAAATTCAACTTCTGCACATGCTCAGAAGAAAAATAAGTAATTTTTTAAAAAATGATATTTTTTTTAAGAAGATGGCAGCGCCCACAGACCAACAATGACTGAACTGATTCTGTGACATTATCATGACATCCCCAGCTGGTCGCTACTGGTTCAGGCGAACTGGTCTGAATTCACCTCTGATGTAATACACGGGTTTCTTTTTTCCTATCATAAGAGTTAATAAGCCGTTATGTTGTATAAGTGATAAACATGCTTTTTAAAATAAAAATAAAAATGCAAAACTGCAGTAGCATAAACCTTAATTAATTAATTGTATTTCTATGCCGCCCAACTCCTGAAGGACTCTGGGCCGCTTACAACAGGATGCGCTTGATATGGTCATAATATGCTGAGACATTTTATTCTGAAATGCAAAAGAAAAATATCTCTATTGCTAAACTATGAATGCAGAAGTTTTTTTAAAAAAATATACAAATTACAACAAAAATATAAATAGCATATTAAAAATATATATTCATATCTATGACATGTTAGTGTGTTAGGCACAACTCTGCAACTTTAGAACACCCTTCAAACTTTTCTCCTGCTCCTGCTGTTTTACATAGGTAAGCAATATCATAAAAAGCAAAATGTTAATTATTTCCTTCAGCATAAGCAGAAAGACAAATAAAAGTAGTTCTCTCAGAGACACCTAAGCTATTTTTCTCCCTTCCTCCCGCTCCAAGTGCTAAAACAAGATTGTGTTAGGTACTTTTTGTAGTTGAACAACACCAGATGACCACAGTGTCCATTCCAGGATGCGCTGACCCATAGAATACAGATGTCAGAGCCACTGGTGTGTGTCTCACAGCACACTCAGCAAGAGAAAAATATGGAAATTTCAATGCTAACAAGTCAGCCAGGCTTGGTGTCTTCTCTTTACGCCTGCATTTTCCCCAAAAGGCCTTGTAGTATACATAAGCTACAATATATTTCAACAAAAAGATAGAGTTTCTGTATAGTCTGGAGGACAGAAGGAAAAGGGGGGACATGATCGAAACATTTAAATATGTTAAAGGGTTAAATAAGGTCCAGGAGGGAAGTGTTTTTAATAGGAAAGTGAACACAAGAACAAGGGGACACAATCTGAAGTTAGTTGGGGGAAAGATCAAAAGCAACATGAGAAAATATTATTTTACTGAAAGAGTAGTAGATCCTTGGAACAAACTTCCAGCAGACGTGGTTGGTAAATCCACAGTAACCAAATTTAAACATGTCTGGGATAAACATATATCCATTGTAAGATAAAATACAGGAAATAGTATAAGGGCAGACCTAGATGGACCATGAGGTCTTTTTCTACCGTCAGTCTTCTATGTTTCTATGTTTCTATGACTTCTGATAAAGAAGAATATTTGTAGCTCCTGGTTGAAACAAGGGATCTGTGGAGTTCTCTGAGCTTGGTTGTTTTCTTGCAGATGTTTCATTAGCCAAAGGAAGCTGTGAGAAGGAGTATAGGAAACTCTGGTACAAGGATAAAGTTCAAGATAACCATCCTGATTGAAAAACAATGATGATGAATATCTACTTGGAGGAAGGAAGAGAAGGAACATATTCCACATTGGTAAACAAAGACTTTGAATTCAGTTCAGGCTCATTTGGAGGATGGGAAAAGATAACCATTCTGGAGCGAATACCATTTTTCTAACTACATAATTCTTAGATGAAAGCTAAGCAGGATACTAATACTCCCAAAATCAGTAGAAAGTGGGGTGCAGAGAACTAGGGACCTAGAACGTTCCTGCTGTTGGTCTGGCCATTGCCCTGTTGCTCTTTCTCCTTTCCTGGTCCATTCCTCAGGGAGCCACATTGCAATTGGCAATATTGCCCCACAGCTGTTGTGTATTTGTCACAGAGGGTACAGGCTGAGAGCGAAAGCTGTTGTGTTTCTCAGAGTCCTCTGTGTTTCTAATTAACTGGCCCAAAAGGAGCAATCTTAGTCCAAGAGAACAGCAAACTAAGATTTCTCAGGGAAGGGAGGGGTGCTCGGCTCTTTGCAATTCGCCAACTATTTCCCCATAATATTCAGCAAAGATGATGAGCCATCTGAAATGGAACAAAGAAGCAGAGGCTGCCACTGAAATATATTGTGCTCTTTCAAGAGATTTCCTTCAGAATAATTGGAATGTGGTCATCCCTGCGATTCATGGACAATTCTGTTTTCTTAGTAAAGCAGGGAACTCCTTTGCCTCCATCTTTGCCTTAATGGAGTCTTTATTTTAAACACTTAGTCTGAGTAGTGTTGATGTTTAAGACGGTTTCCTCCTTGGGGGTCATACATTTGCATCATATAGTGGAAATCAGATGCATTGTCTTTAGCCTCAGTGCAGATGAATAAACACTGGGAACCATGTTTTGTTATCCCCTGCTACTGAATTTACTGAGGTGACCAAGGTATGTTTTGAATTGTTGATCACCAATTGGTGGAGAGCTATGATTTTTTCCAGGATAATTTTATTTTAAAAACAACACCATCATAATCACTATTGTGAGTCTGGCTTTAACATCAGTAGATAAAGATAATTGCATCAGGATTTTTTATTAGAATCAGCCAGCAGAACTCACCTCTGGCACCTTTTGCGGCGAGGAGGAGGAACACGGAGGCCGCCATGTCCAGACGGCTTTACTTCCTGGTGGGCAGTCTCGCGAGAGCTCGTGAAATCACCCACAATGCTTTGCGCCCAAGGGGCCTCTTTGCTTGTCAGAAGGTCACAAAATATGAGCATGTGAGTCTGGGACATTGCAAAGGTCATATATATTTGAATCACTTGCCAAATGTCTGGATTTTGATGATGTGACTATCAAGATGTTGCAATAGTTGAAAGTGTTAAAAGTGTGAATTGTTGTAAGTCAAAGACTACTTGTATTTTCCATCACCGATTAGACCACCAAATAAGCAAATTTATAGTAACAGTCAAATGCTAATATACAATTTCATGTTGGCAAAGTTCCATATTGGTTTATACTCTGTGTGACACATTTTACTTATAGACTTTGCTAACGGAGACGGAACAAGACATTTAACTGCTGAATATCACAGACAAAATTACAATTACATAACATAAATAAATATATTGTTCAATATATTGTTGGTGGCTTGTGGAGTAGAAAGCAAAATCACATCCATCCTTAAGTTCCTAAAAAGAACAGGGAATATTGTGACTTGCCTTAGAATGTTGAGTGTTCTTCAGCAAAAAGAAGAGGAAGTTAGTAATTGAGAGATATATGGAGAGGGTACTTAGAGAGAAAGAGGCACATTTATACTAAAAGAGGAAGTGGAGGTTGCAGGGATGAATGGATTTTCATTGCAGTAGGCATAAATTAAAAATGACAACATTTTACAACAGAGATACTGTAACTGACAAATCAAAAAAAAAAATTGGATAAGGAAAATATCCCTACACAAAGGTGTTTTAAAATGTAAATATGTACTGTCTGATTTAATAAAAAAATAACATGTTAATATTAAATTCTGGAATGAAAAAGTATGAAATGAACATCTATTAGAAATGAAGATCCAGGAAAGAAGAGGATCTATAGTTTAGCATCTATCTGGAATTAGTTAGTTACAAAACAACATTAAAACTGTCCAATGCATTATGGAACAACTGGCCTTGTTGAAGAAAGGTCAACATTGATTATTTATTAATTTATCTATTCATTTATTAAATTGATTTACCTAGCCATCTATTTTAGTACAAATATCTTAGCTTGAACACATATATTGATCACATTGAATTTGAACAGAAAATGAGTAACCAAGAAAAGAATGTGTAATCCTGATATTTGCACTGATTTGGACTTGAATGATGCAAATGGGTATGGAACCTTCTTGGAACTACTGAAAGGGCTGCAGGAGGATTGTTTATAATACATCTTATAGTTTACCACACAGTCCTTTCAATAGCTCCAAGAAGGTTCCAAATCCATTTGCACTATTCAAGTGACCCTGAGGCCACAGATAAACCTGTGGTCTCAGCAACTCTCAGAGAGAGTGCTAACAACCAGATGACTGCAAGGAATATAAATCCTTCCATTCACCACCATTCAATTAGAACCAAAGAAGCTTCTTGGATGAGAAGCAAAACATCTTTGAGGGAAAAATTAAGTACGGTTGCCTTTTTGGGGGGAGGGCACCTTTAGGATCCCCACAGCTTTGTTAACAGAAGTCCTAGTAATGGTAACCAAGCTAAATGGTTTTAGAAAGGAATGAAGACAATCAAGAAAACCAAGATAATTTGTAACAGAATAAATGATAAAAAGTATCATGCCTCTGTCTGAACAATAGTTACTGAAGGAATTCAAATGCAAAGTTATTCTTGCATGTTTCTAGGGTTTTTGCTCCTAAATCTTTCTACATTACACTGAGGCAAACATCTTTTCACTCCTGTGCAAAAATCAACTCCAAAGAATTAGGGCACACTAGTTGGATGGAACCAGAGGATGGAAGAAGTAGAAAAAAATGTTCCCTTCTTATCATGACTCCAGAAACATCTATTACATCAAATTCAGCTAGAAAGGAATTGTCCCTGAGGAAGGATGGCAAGCCTCACTTGAAAACTGGAAAACTCTATTCTCTGAATGCTACACTACACTACATTCCTACTTGAAATGAAAATTATTATCAGACTTCCTGTACCTCTAATATGTACCACAACAAAAAAAATAACCTCCCCATCTCAATAAGAAAATTACAAACAAGAAAAAAAATATCTCTGGAGGAAAAACAAAAAAAAAGACAAGTTTCCAACTTCAAAAGCTGATATAAAAGCATTTGCAATCAAATAAAAGCAGAATGCCTTAACTACTACAGCAAACAAGAGGAAAACCTCCCACGCACCAAATCTAATAGTCTTCTACAACTTTGTCAACAATAAACTGAAAGACTCTAGACGTATCCCACCTCTCAAAGGACCCAACAACAAAGAATACCATGACGATTCATCCAAAGCTAACCTCCTCAACTCTTTCTTTGGCTCTATCTTTGTTAATAGCAATGGCTCATCCCCCAATTTCATCAATTGCACCTCAAACTTCCTCAATGACCTAACCCAAGTAGACTTCACTGAAGACCAAGTTGAAAAAGCATTACATGACCTTAAACCTTCTCTATCAGTCAGACCAGATGGTCTATGTGCTTACTTCCTAAAAAAGCTCTCTCTGCCTTGGCTGAACCACTAAGCATAATTTTTGAAAAATCCTTCAGAACCAGCACACTTCCTAAGCTATGGTCGAAAGCAATGGTCATCCTCATCTTCAAAAAAGGAGACCCCTCTCTTGTCGATAACTACAGACCAATATCACTATGCTGCGTCCCATGCAATGTCATGGAATCAATTATAAACAAATCAATTAGTCTCCATTTAGAAACTAATAATTTGCTCTCAAACAATTTGGATTCAAAAAAAAATGATCCTGCAACCTGCAACTGCTCCACTGCAAAAATATATGGACAACTCATCTAGATCAAGGGAAATCTATAGATGCAATTTATATTGACTTCTGCAATATATTGATTCAGTGGTCCACGACAAACTACTCCTAAAACTCAAATTCTATGGCATCTCAGGATCCCTCCACAGCTGGATTACAGCATTCCTGTCAAACAGACAACAAGTGGTCAAAATAGGAAGCACCATATCCACCCCCATCCCCATTAAAAGTGGTGTTCCTAAGGTAATGCACTGGGACCAACACTCTTCATTCTCTACATCAATGATCTTTGAGATTACATCACAAGCAACTGTGTCCTTTTTGCCAGCGATGTAAAGCTCTTCAACACCACTGATAACACAACTACTCTCCAAAAGGACCTGAACTCTGTTTCTGAGTGGTCTAACACATGGCAACTCCAAATCTTAACTAGCAAATGCTCTGTCTTACACATTGTGAAAAAGAATCTGAACTACAAATATGAACTGAATAATCAAATTATCACAGATAATCCCCACTCAGTTAAAGACCTCGGTATACTAATAACTAGTGATGGGCGAACCCAACGGTGTTCGGTTTGGCAAGTTCGGATGAACTTTACGCAAAATTCAGCCGAACCGAACCCAAACCCAAACCTGAACAGGGAATCCCACCAAGAGATTCCGGGGGCGGAGCTTTGATATCACATATACCGGCAGGTTGCTAAGGATGCCAAGGTGATACCTTGGCGTCCTTAGCAACCTGCCAGTGACGTCAAAGCTCCGAATGCTGAACGCAACCCCGAACTTTGCCCGAAGTTTCAAAAAATTTCAGGTGCGGGTTCGGTTCACCCATCACTATTAATAACAAAATATTTAAGTGTCAAAGTCCACTGCAGCAACATAGCCAAGAAGGCTTCAAGAGTTGTAAACCTAATTCTATGTAGCTTCTGCTCTGGCAATCTCTCACTACTTACCAGAGCTTACAAAACTTTCACCAGACCCATCCTCGAATACAGCTCATCTGTTTGGAACCCATATCGCATCTCAGACATTAACACCCTTGAAAATGTCTAAGGATATTTCATCAGAAGAGCCCTTCACTCCTCCACTCGAAACAGAATACCCTACGAGACTAGACTTTCAATCCTGGGCCTAGAAAGCTTAGAAATAAGACGCCTTAAACATGATCTAAGTATTGCCCACAAGATCATATGCTGCAACGTCCTGCCTGTCGGCGACTACTTCAACTTCAACCACAACAACACAAGAGCACACAACAGATTTAAACTTAATATTAACCGCTCAAACTTGACTGTAAAAAATATGACTTCAATAACCGAGTTGTTGACGCATGGAACTCATTACCAGTCTCCATAGTATCATCCCCAAACCCCCAACACTTTACCCTTAGATTATCCATGGTTGACCTATCCAGATTCCTAAGAGGTCAGTAAGGGGTGAGTACAAGTGCACTAGAGTGCCTTCCGTCCCCTGTCCTATTACTCTCCTATATCTACCTTTCTTCTATTCCTATATCTCTTCTTCTATTCTTTCATTGACATGTTTTATTCCTATATCTTCTCTTCTATTCTTTCTTAGATACATTTTACTATGAGTATATCCTCTATAACCTTCATTATGTATTTTACCATATGTATACCCACTAAAACCCTCATTGTGTATTGGACAAATCAATCAATCAATCAATAAATAAAATGCATTTGACCAGTAAATTCCTCCAGGATGCATTTTTAGCCAGAAATCACAAATAAAAGATTTCTTAAAGAAATAATAAACTTTGCAAACTTCTAAACAGGAAAGTATAAGTAACAATATGTTTGTTCCCATGTCCATAACCAAAGCCAAGGCTGTGCGTATTTTGTTTCTCATAGATGCGAAAAAGAATGGGTAGAGAGGGAGGGAGGAAGAGGGGGGAGGGAGGGACGGAGAGAGATTGCTCTACTAGATCAGATCAAAAATCCATTGAACCCAGCCATCTGTTCTCCATGCTGGGCAATGTGATGCCTCTGGGAAGTGCCTAAATAGAGCAGGAAATCAATACAGCTTCAAAGAGCTAGATTGTGCCTTGGTAAATATTAGTTACTCAAATGATTGTAAAATTAAAAAAAAATAAAATGACAATAAAAAGGAAATTAAAACTCATCAAATATTAAACATTAAGCAAATAAAAATTAAGCAAATACATGCTCCTTGATACCTCATATCCACATGAATGCCATCAAATTTACTTTATATAAAAATGATATATTCTTTTCCTCAAGATGAGAATAGAAACAGTAGAAAAACTGGCATCCCAGTTTGCTATTTGTACTATGACAATGAGACTACTTATAGAAAATAGTGGTTTATGAAGAATATAAGCTTTTGCCCAAACAACAATTGGCTGTTAAAATAAAACCTAAAATATCTAATTAAATTGAAGAATTGCCTAAGCAGCTTGATTGTCCAAAGAACTGATTTTGTGTGTGTGTAAGAGAGAGAGAGAGAGTGTGTGCGTGTGTGTATTTATTCATTCATTATGAAATTGGAGCCTGCAGTATTTATAATTTACCAATAATATAGAACCTATTGAATACTCTCTTTCATCGCCACAGTGACAAAGCTGTCAATATCCTGCAGCGAAAAATATTCAGGTTAAATGAAACTGGTCCCAAATGGAGTGTACTATTATCTGTTTCATCTTCTTATCAGCTTGGCTTGTATGCTTCCAAGGTAAACATGAGACTGAACAGTTGGTAAATTTGGATTCTGAATCCTGACAGCGTTATTTCCAGAGTATAACATCTTAATCAAATTTTAAAATAAAATACCCCGGCCCTGAGCTCCGTTGTGAACCCCAAAATTATATAACACACATGTTTTTATGCTTTGTCAATTACATTTGAAATAGGGACTGTTTGTTTCAGCCCTTCTAAAAATGAGACGAGGATGAGAAAACAACCTATTTCCTTATTAGGTTCAGGAGTCAAAGGACTCAGCCAGGTGCCGCAGGCTTCAAGAGCATAGAAGATTAAGACATATATTGGATTCATGATGGAGGGCACAAAGTTCATTTTCAAAATAAAACAGAATTTTATTCATATTCCTTTTAAAATTCAGATTGCCATTTGCCAGCTGACCTGTGACATGGCAGCAGTGTATTACATTTTCAATGAGCAGCAGCCTGTCTAGAGCGGGGAAGAAAGAGGGAACTGCTTCCTGTGCTTCCCCCCCTCCCTTTCCAGCCAGATATTGTTCTCAGAATTTTAGATGGAGCAAACAGGCTCCATCTAAATGTATTTATTTTTAATAAGAGGGGATGTAGAATAGCACAGTCCCTGGTTTCATATGCAAAAGGGAAGTGTCCTCATTCCCTTTTTTAAAAATAATTTTTTGCTCAACAAAATGCATCAGGAACCAAAATATATTGGATGGAAAAATAAAACAAGAATGTAACCCTCTCCCTCTACAAAAACAGCCTTCCAAAAGAGAGAGAGAGAGAGAGATGGGAGAGAAAAGACCCTTTTAAACAAGTTTGGTAAAGTGAGAGCCAAGCCAAGATTTTATATAGTGACGAGCTAGATTTATCCAGCTTGCCATCTGTCAAAATTATATTACAAAAGGCACATATGCACAGATACAAGACTACTGATTTTCATATATATTAAAAATCGGCAACTACTGCAGGATATGAAAGCTGGCAAACTGTTAAGCCAAAAGGCTTATATTTCAAACTTTGGGGAGCAGAGCTCTCATTCTGCTCTGCATCTTGACACACAAGCACCACCACAAAATTACAGGTAGGGTTTCCCCCCCCCCTCCTCCTTTTCGTGAGGTTTCATGCATTCAAACACACATTGAAGAAAACTACCAAATGATAATATTAGTACTCAGTATATATGAAGTTTAAAAAAACAACAACCACCACACATGCTTTGCACTGAATTGGAGAAACTCCACATTAACTGTGCATTAATATTCAGTGCACACAAAGCCCTCCCCATTGCTTTTTTTCGATAGAGGGAATGTGCATGAATGAAGTGATAACATTCCGATGTGCTAATGGATGCACGCTATGAATGCAGAAGTTGCAAAGAGAAGACATGTGGCTTGAAGGTCACAGGTGACATCTGAGAGAGTCCCTGGGGATTAGACAGCCAAGTCAAAAGCAGAAACATTCAATGCCACTTTCGTAGAAGGTGCGCCCATACTCATCTCAAGTACCATAATACAGGTATATGAGTGATATCTGTATCATCTGTCTGGAATCCACTCTACATATACAAACATTAATACAGTTGAGAGACTACAGAGATATATCATGAGAATAGTCCTCTATTCCTCTACCCGCAATAAAATACCTTATTTATTTTATTTATTTATTTATTTATTCATTCATTCATTCATTCATTCATTCATCTATCTATCTATCTATCTATCTATCTATCTATCTATCTATCTATCCATCCATCCATCCATCCATCCATCCATTCATTCATTCATTCATTCATTCATTCATTCATTCATTCATTCATTTCTTTATTAGATTTGTATGCCGCCCCTCTCCATAGACTCGGGGTGGCTATTGCTATTGCTATAACAATAGCAATAGCATTTAGACTTACATACCGCTTCATAGTGCTTTTACAGCCCTCTCTAAGCAGTTTTCAGAATCAGCATATTTTCCTCAACAATCTGGGTCCTCATTTTACCCACCTTGGAAGCATGGAAGGCTGAGTCAATCTTGAGCCGGTGATGAGATTTGAACTGCTGAATTACAGCTAGCAGTTAGCTGAAGTAGCCTTCAGCCTTATGCCACCAGACTTGAAATTTTGGGCTTAGACAACTTAGGACTTTGCTGCCTTTTGTATGACCTAAGCATAGTACATAACATTATCTGCTACAATGTCCTACCTGTCAATGACTACTTCAGCTTCAACTACAACAATACACAAGCACACAATAGATACAAAGTTAAGGTTAACCTCTCCAAACTTGATTGCAGAAAATAGGAATTCAGTCCATTACCTGACTCTGTGGTTTCTTCCCCTAACCCCCAAAACTTTAACCTTAAACTGTCTACCATTGACCTCCCCCCATTCCTAAAAGGTCCTTAAGGGATGCGCATAAATGTACCAACATGTCTACCATTCCTGTCCTAATGCCTCTTTTAATTTGTATCCTTTTCATGTATTCAAAATCATTTTTATATTTTTAATCTGTTATCTTATGTATGCTTGGCTAAATAAGTAAGTAAGTAAGTAAGTAAGTAAGTAAGTAAGTAAGTAAGTAAGTAAGTAAGTAAGTAAGTAAACAAATCAATGAATCAATCAATAAATAAATATTTATTCTGCTGATTAGAAAGATTTATAGCTTGCAAATTTAGTGTGTTAGCTTGGAATGTGACTTTGCATCATTGCATGTAACTGTTGCTATCTATGTTGTGCAAAAAAGAGAATAAAAATTTTATTTGTTTGAGAATCAAAGCCTTGAGATGAGATTTTTGGAGTTGCCTCAGCCTGACTAGAACAGTTACCTCACTACCAGTTTGCTTCTTCCTCGAAAAACAGATGGCTGCTGCATGTACAGTGCTAGAACTTGGCTTCTGCACATGCTCAGAAGGAAAAATAAAAAACCCCAGCCAAAAAAAATGGTAATGCATGTGCAGTGCCAAAAACTCGGTTTCTGGACATGCTCAGAAGAAGAAAAAAATTGAAAAAAATCCCCCCAAAATCAAAAAATATTCAAAAAAAAGGGGGGGGGGAAATGGTGGCTCTCCAGGGAGCGACACCGGGCCGGTGACACCATCAGCAGGCTGCTACTGGTGTGCCTCACTGGGCTGGACCAGTAGGAACCCATTACTGAATCAGATGATCCAGATTCCCCATTTTGACCACAAAATACACCCCTCCTTGAATTTTTTCTTCCCTCTACTACACAAGGGTCCAATAGGGTTAGCATCCAGTTCAGAGGTGGGTTCTTCCCAGTTCAGACCAGTTCTATAGAACAGGTAGTACCTTGGCAGTTTGGGTCACTGAAAATGGCAGCAACCCAGGCCTGCCATGCCTCCAAGTGGTTCTTCTTAGTTTTTTCCTTCTATGCATGCACATAAGCTTTGTTTTAGCACTGTGCATGCACGAGCTGTATGATGGGCTGTGAGAAATCCTCAAAAAAAAATTTTCAGACATTGTTATTGTTGTTGTTGTTATTGTTGTTGTTGTTATTGTTATTGTTATTGTTTATTAGATTTGTATGTCGCCCCTCTCCAGAGACTCGGAATGGCTCACAGCAATCATAACAATATACAAATCCAATATTTAAAAAGAAACAAAACATTTAAAAAACCTCATTAAGAACCATTCAATACAGTCATACCGTTCATAAAACTATATGTGCTCAGGGGTATCTCAGCTACACCATGCCTTTTATTATTATTATTATTTATTAGATTAGTATGCCGCCCCTCTCTGCAGACTCGGGGCAGCTCACAGCAACAATAAAACAATGTACAATAAATCTAATAATTTAAAAAACACTAAAAACCCCTTATTAAAAGCAAACATACACACAAACATACCATTCATAAACTGTATAGGCTCGGGAGAGATGTCTCAATTCTCCCATGCCTGATGACAAAGGTGGGTCTTAAGTAACTTGCGAAAGGCAAGGAGGGTGGGGGCCGTTCTAATCTCGGGGGGAGTTGATTCCAGAAGGTCGTGCAGCAGAAGGCAGTTCCGAAGGTACAGACAAATGGGCCTCTGAGCCAAAAAGTAACCATCTCTCTCCTCACAGGTGATCTGACAGACTTGTGGGAAAGGCCTATCAAGTTGCCCATGAAGGTAGCATCCACTAAGGACCCTGTGCTTAAGAAAATTTCAAAAATTATTTTATCATTTTTTTTTACCTTGGGTTATACACCGTACAGTTAAAATATCTAAAGATAGTAACATTCAATTGTAATGCTGATTATTACTTTCTGAAGGAAGAGGCCATTTATGGTCATCAGGTAGGAGAAAGCAAATTCTGTTTTTCTCCTAAAGTAATCTTTAAGTCAGTGGTTCTCAACCTTTCTAATGCTGTGTCCCCTTAATACAGTTTATCATATTGTGGTGACCCCCAACCATAAGTCTACTGCCAAATCTCCCAACAGAGCTTTAAGCTGATTGGCAGGAAGGTCAGAAGGACACCCCCACTGTAAACGCCTGATCGGTCAGATTGTAAAAATATGTTCCAAAGCGCCAGAATAGAAGCTTTAGTTCCTAACACCATTGGAAATTTGTCTTTTCCCAAGGTCTTAGGCGACCCCTGTGAAATGGTTGTTCAACCCCCTTTTCGACCCCCAGATTGAGAACCACTGATCTAAGTGATCTGAGGCCCACAGTTATCACCCCTCTCTCACCTTCTTCTTTCCATCCACTAGGGACCTAAATTTATCAGAATATTTTTTAAAAAAATTAGGGCTTTTGAGGTTTTTTATTCTCATGCTTGTTGATTTGACTCTTCAAAACCACACATGCTTTTCCCCACTCCCCCTGCCTCACATTTCTCAGATATGATTTTATATTTTCCTTTTTATCATTTCTCTACTTGATTCTCTGTCAAGTTCTCCATATGTACATGCCATTTTTCCCCTCTCTGAAGTATAGATTTCTGCTTCTTTCTCCTGGAACATCTTTCCAATCAATTAATATATGATCTGTTATAAAAGTACATAGCCAGAGTTATTTTTAGTGAAATAGATGGCACTATTTTATCTCTATTTGATAGGTCCATTGTGTTTGCTTCTGGAGAATGAGAGAATTTGTCTTTCATATTTTAGTACAATTTAGGTTGGATGTGAGAATTAATATTGCTTTTATTAGTTAATAAACTTTAAGTCCAAAATTGTATATGCAGCTGCCACTGAACCTGGTCTGCAAACATTGGGGTCTAATGGTGCAATCACTGGGGACGTAATGGCAAGGGGAAGACAGTGATGAAATGAGAGCTGTGACACAAATCCTATTTCTTTGGTACATGTGTTGTGACATTGCGCACATATGTATAAGAGGTGGAGTTTGCATCACAACATTGCAATGCCTGTTTCATCGTTCTGACAAATACTATTAATTTTGCCGGTGCTTCTCTCCACAAACTGCACTTAATGTGAAATGTACTACATACTTTCCTGACGGGTGTGAAGAAAGAGCACATATAATTAGTATATATATTGTGACACAAAGCTGGAAATTCATTTTTTGATCAGATAAATCATCTTATATCCAAAGGCTTGAAAGCTGCAAACTTTAGAAACCGCCTTTTGTACTTAGGCCACTAGCTGATACTGAGTCATATATATACCGTATATAGTTTTTTTCTGTTGGATCACCCTGGTATATTGAAGGAACGTCACAGCTCCTTTTTGCCTCCAGGCTCAACCCAGGACCATTTCAAGGCAGTTAATTTATTCATAGCCAACAAACTATGTTCTGTATGTATCACATGTTTTTGCTGAATTTTTAAAATTAAGGGAGACAAGGCCGAAATAGCGCTATCCTAGTCTCCCTTAATTTTAAAAATTCAACAAAAACATGTGATATATACATACATACATACATACATACATACATACATATATGTTTTTTGTAGATTTTCATGGATATATGTATGTACATTGTTCTGAGTTAGGGTTTTGCCCCTTTTCCAGCACATTAAAAAAACAGGACATGAAATTGACTTCGAAAAAACTAAATTACTTTCCAAAACAGAACACGTATATAAAAGAATAATCATGGAAGCCATAGAGATAGATAAACACCCCCTCAGTATGAACAAACATGATGACACGTCCCGCCTACCAGAAATTTGGAAACCAGCCCTAAACAAAAAAACATGTCATAATCATCACCATGTCAATCCTTCAACTAAATGTGATTCCACCAACCAATCAAATCATTAAAACATAGCCACCCAATCTATTTGCTACATTCAAACCAAATCTCCACCCCCACCACTATTTATAAGGAACAAATGGCAGTTGCAAACTATATTTACAGCAGCATGAAGCTTACAACTTCAGCCTGATGGTGGTGAATGTGATTTCACTGAAACATCGCATAGACATGCAAAATATTACACGGGGCAAAACCCGAACTCAGAACAATCTACATATATATAATCTTAATCTGTAATTTTATATATAATTTTATATATAATCTTAATCTGTAATTTTATAGATGCTTGACAAAATAATAAATAAAACAAACAATAAACAAACTCCTTTTCAACTCCCAGTGATCTCATAGATAAATTTCCTATATCTCTATCTATCCTTAACCTGTTTTTCCCTCTAAGTCTCCCAAAGGAGCACTCATCACCTCTGAGTCCATCTACCTTCCTGCTGGTCTTCTTGTTTTGGTTTGCACTGTCGATTGACCTCTTCCAATCTGTTGGCTGTTGTGTTGTTCTCCAGATTTGCTGGCATAGCTTGATTAGAATGTTGACCAATTCTTTTTCTGTTGCTTGCTATATTTCAGTGGATAGTTCATCAATTTCTGGAACCTTCACACTTGGTAATGACTGGAGTGCTAATCTAACTTTATCTTTTATTACTAGAGTACTAAAGGTCACATCATGGGAACTGTCTGGCTTTCTTCTTCTTTAGCTCAACTTGAAACTTGCATGAGCAATTTCTGATCTGTTCCACAGTCAGCGCCTGGACATGTCTTTGATGCTATAAAACTGAGCTCTTGTGTCTCTCTCTTTTCTTTTTTCTTTTTTCTTTTTTCAATAAAAGTCAATATGATTTCTATATACTCCATCTGGTGATGTCTGTGTCTAAAGGAGATGTTTGATCTAGATGAACTCAAAGGTCTGTTTCAACTCTATGATTCTGTGATTGCTGGACATGGTTTTCTCATGCCAGTGGACATCCCATGTCCTCAAAGGCTCATCCCCCATGGAAAGACAAGTGATTATAGCAGGGATAAACAAACAGAAGACTCCATCAGTCAGCCACTGTGTTAATCCTCATCCACCTGGCTAACAACATTGCCAAAGCTTGAAATCTGCACAGATCTTAAACTGACTTCATTTCCAGCCAGTATCAGCTTGGGAGTCAAGCAGCTGAAGGCTGCAGTTGTAATTGTCCTACATACATAAAGGCTGAATGCTGAAACCTCACCCAGGAACTTTTATATTATATTATATTATATTATATTATATTATATTATATTATATTATATTATATTATATTATATTATATTATATTATATTATATTATATTATATTATATTATATTATATTATATTATATTATATTATATTATATTATATTATATTATATTATATTATATTATATTATATTATATTATATTATATTATATTATATTATATTATATTATATTATATTATATTATATTATATTATATTATATTATATTATATTATATTATATTATATTATATTATATTATATTATATTATATTATATTATATTATATTATATTATATTATATTATATTATATTATATTATATTATATTATATTATATTATATTATATTATATTATATTATATTATATTATATTATATTATATTATATTATATTATATTATATTATATTATATTATATTATATTATATTATTATACTATACACTTTATTATACGCTATACTATATGCTATACTATATGCTATACTATGCTATGCTATGCTATGCTATGCTATGCTATGCTATACTATACTATACTATACTATACTATACTATACTATACTATACTATACTATACTATACTATACAGTGGCACCTCTACTTAAGAACACCTCTACTTAAGAACTTTTTTAGATAAGAACTGGGTGTTCCAGATTTTTTTGCCTCTTCTTAAGAACCATTTTCTACTTAAGAACCATAGCCCGGAAAAATTTCCCAGGAAATTTGAGAGTGGCACAAAGGCCTGGCCAGTTTCCTGCCATTCCCTCTTTAATCCCAGCCATTTTGGGCTTTTCTGGGCTGCCAGAGGAGCCTTTCTGTGGCACTTAAGGAGGCTTTGGCAGTCCAGAGCGAACAAAGCATTTTCCTTTCTCTGGGTGCTTGGAGAGGGAATAAACGTCTGCCAGTGCCCAGAGAAAAGAAATGCTCCCTTCGCTCTGGGCAGCATTTTCCTTTCTCTGGGCGCTTGGAGAGTGAATAAACCACTTCACTGTGGTGACTTCGTCACGCTGCCTCCCTCACACCTGGCGTGAGGTTATGTCCTGGAGCATCTGGGAGCGAAAAGGCAAAAGGGGGTGCTTCACCCTGGCCAAATCAACTCAGCTTCAGCCAAACCGAGGAGTCACCACAGTGAAGGAAAGGTGCCACCTACAAAGCAAAGAAGCGAGAGGAGAGGGGAGCCCTTCAGCATGGGAAGGAAGAGGAAACAGGTAGCAGCAGCAACAGCCACCTTTTGGTCAAAGGAGTGGGAGGTTCCCCCATCTCACCCACCTGGGTTTCTCTCTCTGGCGCAGTGTATGGGAGGCAGCCTTGCGCCGAAGGTATGGGAGGCCCATGCTCCTCCTTGCTGCCTCAGAGTCCATGATTTTTAAAGCCTTAAAGTTTTGGATTTTTTGGATTCCTCTCACTTCACCTTCTTCTTTCAGCAGTGACTTTCCTCCTCCTCCTCTTCTTCTTCCTCCTCCTCCCACCCAAATTCCGAGCTTTTATTTCTTTCCTAATGGGTTTGCATGCATTATTTGCTTTTACAGAGAGGAGGGAGGGAGGGAAGGAAGAAAGAAGGAAAGATGGATGGGAACGGTAGGGAGGGTGGGAGGGAGGAAGGAAGGGAGGGAGGAAGAGAGGGAGGAAGGAAGGAAGGAAGGAAGGAAGGAAGGAAGGAAGGAAGGATGATGTGAAAAAGGAATGAAAGAAGATTGCTGATGCTCCTTGCCAGTTTTTCACCAAAAAAAATCAACGGGAAAGGTGGCAGGAAGTCAGAAGTCACTCCCCCTCCCACTGAACTTTTGCCCACATGTGGTCACTTTGTTTTAGTTTAAGTAAGGAAAAATCTCTGAAACGATGAGTTGTCAAGTTACTATTATTAGTATAAATATAATAATTCAAGTCCTAACCAAAAACCTGAGAGCTATTAAGGAATGTCTAAAATCAAAGATAATTTAATAATTGAGGTTTTATTTTTTTAAAAATTAGGGTGTTCAGGTCTAATAAATTCAAAATTTCCAAATATCAAGAGAATCCCTTAGGTATTGCTGCAATTTCTGTTGACAGGTTTTGGCACAAAATCTCAACCAATGCATGTTCAGATTATGCTTTGATTGTTCACCTGCCACCATTTGCATGGCCCAGTTCCTAGCAGGTATGTACTGGTCTACCACCCAGAGTTTGGGGATCCCTGTTCTATAGGGTTGATAGAAAGATGAGTGAAAACATGCTCTCCAGAATAAGGCCTATTTGAGAGGTTAATCCTAGTGATAGTAGACCAACATTTCTGAACCAACAGAACATATTCTGTCAATCAAGTTGTGTAACACCAAGCAACTTCATTAGACAGCTTGCTAATAAGATTGAACTTTGTCTTCAAGAGGCAGGCTATGGTTCTCAGTTCATGTATTGATGGGAACTAATTGCCACATTTTTTTATATTGGTCATATAAAAGACACTATAACAAAGGGTAGCTTTTTCTGCTGCTTGGTTTACTGAAACCTTTAGAAGAGCTACAGGTAATCCTCAACTTACAACAGTACATTTAGTGACATTTCAAAGTTACAACAACCCCCAGCTTTCAGAGTAACTGGGCAGATGATTTGGAAAGTTGGAGTAATTCTTTGGTTACAAGCCCTCTCCCATTTCCATCCTCTGCCCAAAGAATTTTACTTCTGCTTATAGTATACAGCGTATATTTATGCATATGTATATATTTTATTTTAAATAATACAGATTACCATCATCCTAATGCACAGCTCTGGGCAACTAATACAGGTAGTTCACAACTTCATTTAGGGATCATTTGAAGTTATACGTGACTTACAATTATATTTCATACTTGCAACTTCCCCGTGATCACATGTGGTCATGTGATTTACATTTGGATGCTTGGCAACTGACTCCCATTTATGACAGTTGCTGGGTCACGTTATCAGTTTTTGCGACCTTCTGACAGGCAAAGTTAATGAAGAAGCCAGATTCACTTAACAACCACATTACTAATTTGACGGCCACTCCAAGTCCTCAGAGAGGGGCGGCATGCAAATCTAATAAATAAATAAAATAAATAAATAAACTGCAGTGATTCACTTAGCAAGAAAAGTCAGAAAAATGGGGGCAAAATCAACTTAACAAATTTCTCACTCAGCAACATAAATTCTGGGCTCAATTGTGGTCATAAGTCAAGGACTCCCTCCAATAAGAGTGCATGAATTACAACAGGTAAGACAAGGCAACTAAGCTATAATGCAATGTCATAGGCTTGCTTAACCAACCAGTGATATCAATCACCCATAAAACTATTACAGACTTGTCTTTAATATCTTGTACTAACATACAGCAGTGAACTTGAGGTATGGTAGGGTTTTTTGTTTCATTTTTTTTGTTTGCTTTTCACTACACGTGGTTCTAAAAGGCATTTCAATCTCAATCCCAGATAAAATTTTGGCAGCCAACAAATTTATATGGGTTGCGGGGGGAAATCAGAGTAAGATTTAAAATTTTACAAGACTCAAATATCATATAAAAGGGGACTTGCTTTTCCAAATGTTAAATTAAATTGCTTGTCATGAATACCAAAAGAGATAAAACCACCAAATAGTATTTGAAGATACCAGTACCGGTATCTTCCGGTTCCGGTTGAGCAGCAGGAGGGAGGGAAGAGACTGCTGCTCCGCTGGACTACGGCATTAAGATCAAATATAGGGAAATTTTTCAGTTAATTTTGAAAAACAACAGATAGTTCAGAAGGATTAGATTCCCCCGTTTCGGAGGATCGTGTTACCTTGTGTCTCGGCAGTGCTTTTCTCCTTATTCCCTGCTGGGAAAAAGCTGGGAGCCCCAATCAGCTGGGGCTCGGAAAATGGCAACCGCGACCGAGCTGGCTTGATTCTGCCCTGAATCCACGCTTTTTAAGAGCATTCTGCAGTGGGATGAGCTGTATTGTTGCAATCACATTGAGGCTCAACCCGGGGGCTGGCAGAGATAAGAAGAGTGGTGGTTGCTGCCCGGCATTGACCCATACCGACACGGAAAGAGGTGGAAAAGGAGAGGTGGAGAGGGATTGAGAAGGAGCGAGCGAGCGTGTGAATGTTCAGGGCCAGCATGCTCGGCGTACTGTGCACGGGCCGAGGAGGAAAGTAGATGGAGGAAAACGTCCCCCACAACAACAGGACGTTCCCAAAAACAACGGGATCTACCGGATAGATGCTGGACGCCGAGTGGTTACATGGTGGGCACGCTCGACGTCGGAGGGCTTTGCGGTAGACATACTCGGTGCTGGAGTGCTTGGAAGAAGGAGGGTCGGCCATTATAGTGAACAAGGAGATTGTGAGAAAGAGACTGCCAGATTGAAATTGACAGTATGAAAACCTTGTGGCTGCTGGATGCTATAACTGAAGACCAGGAGATACAGAGATACCTCCCAAATAACAGCAGAGGTACTGGTAGACATTTGGGGCGACCCATGAGAGACCGGGGGTGCCGTGGAGGTGAGAAAGCTGATAACAACGACAGTGGTAAAGAGAAAGCCTGGGAGGACAGAGGACAGAGTTTATACTCAGGACTGTTTGTCCTACTAATAACATCATACATCCCTTGGACTCACCTTTTTAGACTGGATGATATCTATATGAACTTGGCTTAATTGATTAATTAACTGACCAGTTGAAATATCTTCTACCTATATTTTTATTTTTATTACTTATATTTATCTATATTTTTTAATAATTAATATTTTTAATAATATGAACTATTAGTTTTATATTAACTCTTTTTAATTAAATTATTGTGGGGATTTTTAAGTGGATGGGAGGATGGTAGTGATGACATGAATGAATGGGATTATTTTAGTAATTATTGGAATGAATGGAATACTGTGAATGAAAATGAATGGGAGGGGGGTGATAGATGGAATGGAGTGGGTGGGGGGGATTATAATATGTATGAAATGAATGAATATGACATGAATGGAATTTTTGGCACACCTGACGCTGGAAGGGCAGGAGGGGAGGGGACACTTATCTCTGGGGTGGCAGAGGGTCAAGATATCCCGGTCTTGCTGGGGAGAGGCAGGTATGGCGGAAGCCATGGAGCTAGCCATTCCAGGGGAAGGAGGGATCACTGCTTAGTAGCGATCCCTTCTTCAGGCTCCATGAGCTTAACTCAAGGCACTGGTGATGAGTGTAATTCTGGCCCTGGGCTCAAGTTGTTGCTACTCAATGCCAGGTCGGTGGTAAATAAAGCTCTCCTCATCCGGGATCTGATCCTGGATGAGGAGGCCGACCTGGCTTGTGTGACCGAAACCTGGCTGGGCCCGGAGGGAGGAGTTCCTCTCTCTGAAATTTGCCCAGCTGGGTTTCGGGTATGGCACCAACCCCGACCCCAGGGAAGGGGGGGAGGAGTGGCTATTATAGCCAGGGAGAGTCTTGGCCTGTGTAGGCTCATTGCTCCAGAGGTTGCGGGTAGCGAGTCCCTCCTGGTGAAGTTGGACTTAGGGGTTCAGGTGGGCTTGTTACTCATGTACCTGCCTCCCAGCTGCATGTCAACAGCCCTGCCTGTGCTACTCGAGGAGGTGGCCGGGCTGGTGGTGGAGTTCCCCGGACTTATCGTCCTGGGGGACTTCAATCTGCCGTCGCTTGGCGGTTCCTCTGGACTGGCACAGGAGTTCATGGCCACCATGACAGCCATGGACCTGACTCAAGTAGTTCAGGGTCCGACTCACGAGGGTGGGCACGCACCCGATATGATATTCCTCTCTGAGCAATTGAGTAATGATCTGAGATTAAGGGGCTTAGAAGTGTTGCCTTTGTCGTGGTCAGATCATTTCCTACTGCGGCTTAACTTCCTGGCTCCAATCCTTCCCCGCAAGGAGGCGGAACCAATTAGGAGGTTCCGCCCCAGACGCCTGATGGATCCAGAAGGCTTCCAGATGGCGCTTGGGGTTATTCCAGATACACTTGTCCACAGTTCGGCAGAGTCTCTTGCTGAGGCCTGGAACAAGGCTGCAGGGGAGGCTCTTGACCGGATTGCGCCATTGCGACCTCTCCGCGGCACTAGACCCCGTAGAGCTCCATGGTTCAACGAGGAGCTCCGGGTGTTGAAGCGCCAGAAGAGACGTCTGGAGAAGCGATGGAGGAAGAGTAAGTCCGAATCCGATCGAACACTTGTAAGAGCTCATATTAAGACTTACAAAGTGGCGCTTAAGGCGGCAACATGCGCGTATCATGCCGCCTTGATTGCATTCAGCGGAATCCCGCCCGGCTGCTCTGTTTAGGGTAACCCGCTCCCTTCTTAATCAGAGGGGAGTTGGGAAGCCCTTGCAGAGTAGTGCTGAGGATTTTAACACGTTGTTCTCTGATAAAATCGCCCGGATCCGAGTGGACCTCGACTCCAATTGTGAAACAGAGTCGACTGACAACGAGTCAGTCGAGGTGACTGGGACTAAACGTCTTTGTCCATCTGTCTGGGAGGAGTTTGACTTGGTGACACCTGATGAAGTGGACAAGGCCATTGGAGCTGTGAGTTCCGCCACCTGTCTACTGGATCCGTGTCCCTCTTGGCTGGTTTCGGCCAGTCGAGGGGTGACACGGAGCTGGGTCCAGGAGATTGTCAACGCCTCCTTGGGGAGGGGGTCCTTTCCGCCCCTTTATAAGGAGGCGGTTGTGCGCCCCCTCCTCAAGAAGCCCTCCCTGGACCCAGCTGTGCTTAATAACTACCGTCCAGTCTCCAACCTTCCCTTTATGGGGAAGGTTGTTGAGAAGATGGTGGCACTTCAACTCCAACGGTCCTTGGAAGAAGCCGATTATCTAGGTCCTCAGCAGTCTGGATTCAGGCCCGGCTACAGCACGGAAACTGCTTTGGTCGCGTTGATGGATGATCTCTGGCGGGCCCGGGACAGGGTCCTGTCCTCTGTCCTGGTGCTCCTTGACCTCTCAGCGGCTTTCGATACCATCGACCGTGGTATCCTTCTGCGCCGGCTGGAGGGGTTGGGAGTGGGAGGCACTGTTCTTCAGTGGTTCTCCTCCTACCTCTCCGGTCGGTCGCAGTCGGTGTTAGTGGGGGGTCAGAGGTCAACCCCGAGGTTTCTCCCTTGTGGGGTGCCTCAGGGGTCGGTCCTCTCCCCCCTGCTATTTAATATCTACATGAAACCGCTGGGCGAGATCATCCAAGGGCATGGGGTGAGGTATCATCAATATGCCGATGATACCCAGTTGTATATCTCCACCCTATGTCCAGTCAACGAAGCAGTGGAAGTGATGTGCCGGTGCCTGGAGGCTGTTGGGGCCTGGATGGGTGTCAACAAACTCAAACTCAACCCAGACAAGACGGAGTGGCTGTGGGTTTTGCCTCCCAAGGACAATTCTATCTGTCCGTCCATTACCCTGGGGGGGGGGAATTATTGACCCCCTCAGAGAGGGTCCGCAACTTGGGCAACCTCCTCGATCCACAGCTCACATTAGAAAAACACCTTTCAGCTGTGGCGAGGGGGGCGTTTGCCCAAGTTCGCCTGGTGCGCCAGTTGCGGCCCTATTTGGACCGGGAGTCATTGCTCACAGTCACTCATGCCCTCATCACCTCAAGGATCGACTACTGTAACGCTCTCTACATGGGGCTACCTTTGAAAAGTGTTCGGAAACTTCAGATCGTGCAGAATGCAGCTGCGAGAGCAATTATGGGCTTCTCCAAGTATGCCCATATCACTCCAACACTCCGCAGTCTGCATTGGTTGCCGATCAGTTTCCGGTCACAATTCAAAGTGTTGGTTATGACCTATAAAGCCCTTCATGGCACCGAACCAGAATATCTTCGGGACCGCCTCCTGCCGCACGAATCCCAGCGACCGGTTAGGTCCCACAGAGTTGGCCTTCTCCGGGTCCCGTCGACTAAACAATGTCATCTGGCGGGACCCAGGGGAAGAGCCTTCTCTGTGGGGGCCCCAGCTCCCCCCTGAGATTAGGATTGTCCCCATCCTCCCTGCCTTTTGTAAACTCCTTAAGACCCACCTCTGCCGTCAGGCATGGGGGAACTAAAACACCTCCCCCTTGCCCATGTTGTTTTGTTGATTGATTGACTGTGTGCCTGTTTTTTATATATACCATTTTTATGAGATTACTAGTTTTAAATTGTAATTAGATTGGTGGGCATTGGATTTGGTATTATGTACTATGCTGTTTTTTATTATTGTTGTGAGCCGCCCCGAGTTTGCGGAGAGGGGCGGCATATAAATCCAATAAATCTAATCTAATCTAACCTAGTTATACGAGGGTCACATAGAAAGTAATGCACCACCTTTTTTTCTTCAACAATTATTTATTGAACACAATGAAACTTACCCACAAGAAAGAATGATGTTTCTTCTACAGTCCCTATTTTTCCACGTAATCTCCATCCTGTTCTATGGCCTTCTTCCAGTGAGACACAAGGGCGTGTATGCCCTGTTGGTACCACTCCTTGTTCTGGTCATGAAGCCATTTCTGCACTGCCGAGCTCTGCCGAACTGTCTTCTAATGGCCTCACCCTCTGTGCCCAGCGATTAACCTTACTTCTGTTGACTGCAGATTCTCCATAAACTGTACACAAAAAGTTGTGAATGTTCCCAACAGTTTCTTTCTCCACAGTGAGAAATTCAATGATGATACGTTGCTTGTAATGTATATCACTTACAGACGTCATTTCGAAAAACTGCTGCAGCTATGCTATCTGTCTGAAAAAAACACAAATTTACACACGCACTCCTGACAATTTAAATAATGTACAGTGATACCTCATCTTACAAACGCTTCATCATACAAACTTTTCGAGATACAAACCTGGGGTTTAAGATTTTTTTGCCTCTTCTTACAAACTATTTTCACCTTACAAACCCACTGCAGCCACTGGGATGCCCCGCCTCCGGACTTCCGTTGCCAGCAAAGCACCCGTTTTTGCACTGCTGGGATTCCCCTGAGGCTTCCCTCCATGGGAAACCCCACCTCCGGACTTCCATTGCCAGCGAAGCACCTGTTTTTGAATGCTGGTATTCCCCTGCAGCATCACAAAAACACGGAAGTCCAGAGGTGGGGTTTCCCATGGAGGGGAGCCTCAGGGGAATCCCAGCAGCGCAAAAACAGGCACGTTGGCTGGCAAAAAGGGTGAATTTTGGGCTTGCACGCATTAATTGCTTTTCCATTGATTCCTATGGGAAACATTGTTTCGTCTTACAAACTTTTCATCTTAAGAACCTCATCCCGGAACCAATTAAGTTTGTAAGACAAGGTATCACTGTATATCTAAAGTTTCGCATTCGTACCATTATTGTAAGTTGAGGGGGGAAATGTGGTGCATCACTTTCTGGGCAACCCTCATAGCATAAGGAAAGGAAAGAATGCAATAATTGAAAGGTAATAGGTTTTGTTACTATTTGCATGGTTTTTATTATATTTTATTTTGGGTCTCCCACAGTCAGGAGGAGGAGGAAGAAGAGGAGGAGGTGGTGGAGGAAAATATGAAACACTTTAAAACAAATAAGTCCAGTAATTTCACCATTAGCTTGACCTTCAAAAATGTTCTGGTTTGTAAAACTGTAGACAGTCACAGCAAGAAAAAGATAATTACAGATATAGTACACTCAGATTCCGTAAATAGATTAAAATCACAGCAAAAATTATCCAACAAAAGTAGAAAAAAATCTTTCATGGCTGATATATTTATAAATGCCAAACGTATAAAAAGTAATCTTGGAAACAAATTAAGGATTTTTAAAAAGATGACAGCATTTCAAATGTTCATACAGAATCAAGATCATCTATTAGAATGCATATATAAACTGTTAATAACTGTTAATAAAACATAAAGGCAGAAAAAGTTATCATTTGTATGATAACTGGATGAAGAACTTTAAAGAAATAAAGGGAATGGGAAAATCAGACCAGAAGTCCAAATTTGGAGAATACATATCAGCAGTACAATTAATGGCATATATTCACAAGGAAAGATTAATTAAACTCAAGCAAGAATGATTCCCATATATATCGTTTTATAAGGCATTTACAATATGAATTTTAGAAGAGAATAAAAATTCAATTGATGAAATAATTCAAGTAGAAATTGGGATGGGTGGGAGGAAGGGAAGTAAGATATTGGTTGTTCAATCAATAGCTGGGGAGGGAAGAATAATTTGAAAGCAAACAGCTTTTAATAATGTTTAAATTATTTTTACTCTTTTCTATTTTTCAAATACTGTTTTCTTTTTTTCCCAAGTTCCTCTTTATAGAAATACTAACCTTTTTTGTGCCTCTTATATTTTATTACATTTTTAAAAACACCAGTTCATTTCAATTTAAACTTTCATAATTTTACTACGTGATCCAAACTGTTATGGTCAGGGGTGGGTTCTAATTTACCTCACTGCCAATTCACTTCCTCCCGTGCTGGATGGTTGAGCATGCATGTACAGTGCTAAAAATTTGGCTTCTGAGCATAAGCAGAAACAAAAATTAGGTTCTGCGCATGTGCAGATTCTAAAAACAAGATGGCAGCACCCACAGACCAGTACCGACAGAACTGGCTATGTGACATCACCACTGGTTTACTAACAGTTCTAAACAACCAGTTAGAACCAGTAGGAACCAACCTGTGGTTATGGCTGGCACTTGTATTATGCATGGAGATTAATCATGTTTTAGGGGAACAAAAGACAAGAGAAAAATAGAGTTTTATTTTTCTGAAGGACTCTGAGTTGCTAGGTCTGCGTCAACTGTTCAGATTTGTACCTGATACATCATCCTCTCAACCATACTGTCTCTTTAATGGTGCAGAATACAGGAAAGATAAACCAATATCCTACTTTTCCATCTGTATTCTGCTGTTTGTCCCTCTCTTTGGGACAATTACCTGCAATAGTGTTTTCCTCGGCTCTGGAAAGTTTTTGTGTCTTGAAACATTTAAAGATAATGCAAATTATTGCCTATTGTTCCTCTTTCTCTCTATTACTTCTTGCTTGCCTTATGTCCCATTTTGCAATCAGTTTTTGCCAATGGTTAACAATCAGACATCAAGCTAGATTTTTTTTTTTGTGCTAGCTGAACAGAGTGGCCTATGTGTTTGCTGTGGTCTGGATCTAAGGATTGGCTGGAAGCATGTTGGATGCAAACTAAACTGGAAACTACTTGTCACTTACTACCATGAGTAACCAGACAACAATTAACCAGACAACTGGTTAAGAAAACAGTACTGTATTTTTTTTGCAGGGGGAGTCATAAATATTGATCTAAATAAGATTTTTGTGAGTATAGGTTTGCAGTACTAATTATACTTATTAATGCACATTCCTATCTTTCAGTCCTTGTCAGCACCCATGAATGAATTTTGAATGCAAGTTTTTGAAAATCTGGTGTATGTGACTGTTCTGAAATTTAAGACAAAATCAATATATATGTTTGCCTGTTTGCCAGAGAGACCATACTCTGCCACAAGAAGTTCTGTTCGGAATGTACAACAAAGTTCTAAAAACTTAAATCGCAAGAAAGGGAGAAAGTCTCTATGTATTTCTCTTGCATTTTGGAGGTTTGGTTCTTTTCCCCCCTTTTTTTTCCCGATGAGCAAAATGCTCCCAGAATCCAGCATTCACTTCATCACTTCATATAAAATACAGAATCCTTAATTGGTCTGTGCTTCTCCAACATGTTTTTAATGAAAACGCAGCACATAACTCTTAGTTTGTTGGCTGGCGGAGCCCAATTTACAAAAGTGGGAGTGCAAGATAAGAAAAGAGTACATCTGCAAAGCAGGCTGTGCAATGAATCACCCAGTGCCAAGGTTGAGCAGAATATAATTGAGTCCAACATCTCTGAGCACTTTCACCATAATTAATGATAATCGGTAACAGAGGAATCTGAGATTCCAGTTCAGAGAACTGTTTAATTAGGCCAAGTAATGAAAGCAGAAGCAGTACAAGAATATGGCCTGTCTCATGATTAATGATTCATGCTACTGAACACAAAAGTGCCGCACTGTTAACTCTAACGGATGCTGCATCTCCCTGGCATTTACAAAATAGTGAAATGCATGCATTTTTGTATTTAAAAGATGTAACTGGCAGTATCCTTTTCTGAGCTATTTACATGATAAATATGGTTCCAGAGCTACCTGTCGTCTTCCCAGGTTCTTTTGCTCTGGGGTACTTTAAGATAAATATGGTACCTGCTTCAACAGCAACATTAAGATACAGCCACTGAATAATTAACACTTTTACTTTTCAAGTTAGTCACCCAAGACAGGTTTCTTTTAGACTTGCCTTCCCTAAGCTGATGCCCTTTGAAATGTGGAGGACTGCAACTCCCAACACTCTCGACTCTGCTATGGGATGGGGACAAGTACTTACAGGTTAAGAAATGGGCTGCTTATCAACTTCATGGCATGAATGGTTCCTCTCGGCACAACGATGGGGTTCACGAAGGTAAGTCTGATGAATAAAAATGTTTGGCTCTGTAAAATAGTGTGGCAATTTCACACTACTTATCAGAGCTTACAAAACTTTTGCCAGACCATCCTGAAATACAGCTCATCTATTTGTAACCCATATCGCATCTCAGACATTAACACCCTTGAAAATGTCCAAAGATACTTCACCAGAAGAGCCCTTCACTCCTCCACTCGAAACAGAATACCCTACGAGACTAGACTTTCAATCCTGAGCCTAGAAAGCCTAGAACTAAGATGCCTTAAACAAGATCTAAGTATTGCCCACAAGATCATATGCTGCAACATCCTGCCTGTCAGCAACTACTTCAGCTTCAACTACAACAACACAAGAGCACACAACAGATTTAAACTTAATATTAACCGCTCCAAACTTGACTGTAAAAAATATGACTTCAGTAACCAAGTTGTCGAAGCGGGGAACTCATTACCAGACTCCATAGTGTCATCCCCAAACCCCCAACACTTTACCCTTAGATTATCCACAGTTGACCTATCCAGATTCCTAAAAGGCCAGTAAGAGGCGAGTACAAGTGCACTAGAGTGCCTTCCGTCCCCTGTCCTATTGCTCTCCTATATCTCCTATACCTTTCTTCTATTCCTATATCTCTTCTTCTATTCTTTCATTGATATGTTCTATTCCTATAACTTCTCTTCTAATCTTTCTTAGATATATTTTACTATGAGTATTTCCTCTACAACCTTCATCATGTATTTTACTATGTGTATATAGATATATATACCCACTAAAACCCTCATTGTGTATTGGACAAAATAAAAATAAATAAATAAATAAATAAATGAGCACAAGAATTAAACACAGGCATAGAGCAACACAAGGAAGATTGGCAGCATGCTAGTCATCACCTTCAGAAGCTAAGACAAACTATGGGTATTGATCCATTCGATGGTGATTTACTTCTTTCACCCTAGAAGTATAAGGAAAGGGCTAAAGATTGAAGCTAGGTCTCTGCTATTCTTTAGAAAACACCCAATTCTACAAAAATGATAGGACTATTTAGTGTGCCATTGCGTGAAACTGGATGCCTTACCCAGGGGTGGGTTCCAACTTACCTTGCTGCTGCTTTGCTTCCCTCTGTGCTGTGTGGCTGTGCTTCATGGGCATAGTTCCCTCTAAGCTGAGCAGTGAGCAATCGCTCACTTAAAAATCATCATCAACTCAGAGTTTTCCAAACCTGCCCAGAAGCCGAGAGGGAAAGAGTGAGAGGGAAGGAGAGAGAGAGGAAGAGAGAGAAACAGATAGAAAAAAGAGAGGAAGAAAAAAAGAAAGAAAAAGAATGGGAGTAAGGAAGAGAGAAAGAAAACCAAAATCTAGTTTGAAACTAGCTCAACTATTTAAGTGGCATTTTGATATTGATAGAGTTGCCCTATTATGAGCTCACTGTTATAGACACACAGTACAGTATTTTATTTTGAAATTCTCAGAGGCAAAACAGGGTGGGTTTTTTATTTGTTTGTTTGTTTGTTTATTTGTTTATTTGTTTATTTATTCATCCATCCATTTATTTATTTATTTATTTATTTATTTATTTATTTATTTATTTATTTATTTATTTATTTATTTATTTATTTATTTATTTATTTATTTATTTAACATTTCTGTACCGCCCAGTCCCGAAGGGACTGCCGCTCAGACACTATACTTTTCCGCCCACCCCCCCAAAAAATTAGAGGGAACACTGCTCATGGGTGCATGCATGTTTCATGAGCATGCACATATGCAATACAACCCCCATTTCTTTTTTTAAAAAAGTCAAAAGCAAAATGGCAATGCATGCACAGTACCAGAAACTTGGCTTCCTCTGCACGTGCGGAAGAAAAAAAATTCAAAAAAATTTAAAAGTTTTTTTTTAAAAAAAAGATGGTGGTACCCACGGACTAGCATCGACCAATTCGATTTGGTGATGTCATTGTGACATCACGAGCAATTTGCTATCAGTTCGGGCAACAGTGTATAACAGGTGAAATCTAGAAAGTGTTTTCTAATTAATCTCTTGTTTTTTCTTCTTTGTCACTGTATATTGGCTATCTTAATTGAACCTCTAATAATCCCATTGTTTTCTACAGAGTCACTTCAGTGTAATATACACAAGGGCAGCTCTCATCCTATCCAATAAAATCATATGTTAAATGTAGCCATAATTCTATCTCAGATAAAGTTTTATCTTAGATAACTTCTGGGTAGAATGTTGATCATTTTAGAAATATTTGTTAAAACTGATACAAAATTATTTCTCCTGGGTCTAGTGATACAATGCATGTTTATAAATCAGAGTAAATCATTATTTCAATGAATTTAGGTTCCTTTTCTCCTTGTGTAGCCACAGGCACACATTAACCTCCTTGCCTTTATCTGCTATTCAAAAGAAATCATATCTACCCTTTATGGGGTTTTTTTTTTTAAAAGATTTTAGTTTAAGTAGTTATCAGCTAGAATTTTAATTGGAGCTACATTCTATTCCTATGGTTTTTGTTTGCAAGGAGAGATGTGAAATAAAGTGAAGATCTATTTACTGCACAAACTTTTACTTCACTTAAAATACATATTTGACATGAAATACAGAACAGCCTTCCCAAGGAAGCAAGGAAATTCAGAATACGATGATAATATTAGAAAATCTGTGCCATTGCTCCAGGTTTTGTTATTTATAATCAGCCTAGTATTGTATCTTCCCATTGGCAGGAAAGTTGTCCTGCTATTAAATACAGCTTTCTGGAAAAACACTAAAATGGAGTCATATGGAATGTACCATCTTGGAAGACTAATCAGTTTATAATGTATGCAATTTCCAGCTCCTTCAGATTCATATATTATGACTAAAAACATAAATTACCTTTTCAGTGGAGATGCCAGAGATTTATCCATTTTGATGCATCTATTTATTACTGTTAGTAATATTTTTTTCTGTCTACAATGCATGCAATATGGTGTACATAAAAAATGTAATGTTTTTAATAAAATAACATCATACTAAGAAACACGATCTATTCTCCACTCTTATACCTGTCATACATTGGACTTACTAACAAGAACCAGTGGCTTTGTGAGATAGCAAAATTTAAAATATACTGTCTGCCATGGAACTACAACTCCCAGCATTCATACAACTTCGAGTCTGCGGAGAGGGCAGCATGCAAATCTAATAAATTATTATTAAATTATTATTATTCCTGAGAAGGATGAATGTTTATTGGCCCAATAAAATAAAATAAAGTTTTCCTTGCAATGGCTAATCATTTGGGTATATACTTTGGGGGAGGGGATATAATCTCTTCTTGAAACGAACAAACACAAATCCTCCAGCAGTGAAAGTTTCTTATTTCCAACCCCTCAAATATTAGATAGCAAAGAATATGGAACACAAAAATTCAAGAACGGCTTTGCATGTTGCGCTGAAGTAGGGAAAGTAGAAGAACACAACTTGGAGGGTAAGTTTAGAGATAGGCTGACATTTAAGAGGAGATGTACAAATGGTGATATAATCAAGTTCTGAAATTTATTATGGAAAGAACAAAATAAAACAAACGTATGTTTTATGAATGAAAGGGGTACTCTGAATAGAAATAAAGTAGAAGATTAAGCTATAAACACTTAAGATTCATTGTTTGCCTGACAAGATTTTAGCATTACTTTCATCTATTCTTCATATGTATATGATGTATTAGGAGTGGGATACGAGAAAGAAATAAAATGAAAATTCCATGTGAGAAACTTTATTCATTGCATATTACTGTATATTAACCAAGTAACAGTAAAATATTTTGAATTATGGACTGGCTGAGAAGGAAGGAACAGAGATCTATTGTTAACAGAATTAATGATAAGATAACAAACTTTCTTACCTTTACAATGATTGGTCTGAAATTTTGTTAGCAATCCACTTTTGGATGTAACAAATTTTGTTGCATACTAGAATAGATCTTTAAAGCATTGAAAATGAAAAAAAAATCTGTGATAAAAGGTTGTTCAATTAATAAATTGTTAATAAGAGAGAGGGTGAGAAAGAGAGAGAGAGAAGGAAGGAGAAATAGATAGATAGATAGATAGATAGATAGATAGATAGATAGATAGATGGATGGATGGATGGATGGATGGATGGATGGATGGATGGATAGATAGATAGATAGATAGATTGATAGATTGATAGATAGATAGATAGATAGATAGATAGATAGATAGATAGATAGATAGATAGATGATAGATAGATGTAGAGAGAATATTGAATAGGATGGGTGTACCGTTGTAATTCTTGTTACATTTTGTTTCTGTATATACTAATATTCTGCTTCATTTGGGAATTTTACAAAAGAAGTTTACAAAAGCTATTAAAAAATCAACCAACTATATAAATATCAATTCCACTTTAGAATTGGAATAGTAACCATAAACAACACTAAGCAGTGCTGATTCTTACTTTCATTCTCATTCTTTCTTTCTATCTCTATCTTTCTTGGTGCCTTCAACATAGACTGCAAGTCAATGCTATCTTGTGATAACTGCCAGGGTTAATCTTTGCAGTTTTCTTGACAAGATTTCAGAAGTGGGTTCCCACTGTCTTTTTCCTAAGGTTAAGAGAGAGAGAGAGAAAATGACTGGCACAAGGTCACCTCACTGGATTCATGCCTAAAGCAGGATAAGGCCTTATGGTCTCCTGGTTTCTAAACCTGGTCTTCACTACTACACCAAACTGAGAGATAGAGGCCTTTAATATATTCCATCTACCATCACACCTTGATTGGGTAGATTATGACTGGAGAAGATACCTAGTTTAAAGTCATGTAGGGCTTCATAAGTTATTACTAGCACCTTGAATTTCATCCAGAAACAAAATGAGAACCAATAAAATTGCAATATTAGAGTGTGAAATTATATAGATATTCCTGCAATATTAGCACACAGCTAATCCTGTAACAGCTGATGTTTTAGTGATGAAGTATTGGTTCTTATACCTTTCATTCCAGAATTATCACACTTGTCAGAACAACTGGTGATAGACAAATGTTCTGACACAGCTTCCATCTGCTGTTCCAGTAGATGTTCATCCAACAAAGCCCCCAGATTACAGACAAGTTCTTTCAGAAAAATGGAATCATATCTAGATGCTGTTATCACCCCATAATAAGTTAATTTCTATATTAAGCCATTCCATTTTATTTGTCTCTCAGACTGTTTTTTCCTTATCAACTCCAAACATTGGATCAAATCTTCTATTAGAGCTTTACTGGAGTAAAGAAAGGCCTACAAATGTGTTTCAGTATATCGATGATACTCTATCAACTCATCAACTCATATCAAATCAACTCATTTGTCCAATCAGCCTCAATTTTGATTTATTAAGTCAAACGAAAGAAAGGTTTATCTTAATTTTTTAGAAAATTTATATTGCCACCTGCTCACACATGACGACTCAAGGTGGATATAAAAACAGCATATAAAAGAAATAAAAATAAAAATAATAAAATAATAACCCCCACCCAAATGACAATACACATTCATACTAGTCATTTAATGGGCTCACTCCCACTCTGGGTCCCCCAGTCCTACAACAGATAGTGCTTCTGAAAGAGGGTTAGAGTGGGGACCAGTCTAATCTCTAGGGGGATGATGTTCCAGAGAGAGGAAGCCACCACAGAAAAGGCCCTTCTTCTGGGTCTTGCCAGATGTATCTCTTTAGGGGACAGGACTTGCAACATTTCTTGCCTCCCTCCCACTTTGACACTAGTGGGTCAGGTAGATGTGACCAAGAAGAAACAGTCCCTCAGATAACCTGGTCCCAAGCCATGAAGGCAGGGTTGGGTTCCACTTACCTTCACCAATGGTTTGCATCGCAGCATTTCGCATGCGTGCGATCACTCCACTCGCGTGCACACACATGTCCTCTCATGCAATTCTGCTTCTGCGCATGCCCAGTAGCTAGAATCAGCACAAAACACAGCTGAAGAGCTGAGGAGCTGTGTTTTGGGCAAAGGAATAAAGGTAAGTATAAACCCAGGGGTGGGCAGGAGGGCCCTTTTTCAAGCAGCAGCAGAGGAAAAAATTTCCGTGAGGTCATCATGATGTCCCAGAGGATTGCTACTAGTTCAGGCAATCTGGTCCGAACCAGGAAGAACCCACACCTGCATGAAGGGCTTTAAAGGTGACAACAAGCACCTTGATTTGCACCCAGAAGCAAAACAGCAACCAATGTAGTTCCCACAGGAGAGATGATACATGTGCACACTGAGGTCTGAACAAAACCATGTGGGCCACTGCGTTTTGCATCAACTGGGTTTTCTGGATGCTTTTCATGGTTAGTCCCATGTAGAACACATTGCAATAGTCAAGATTTGTGACTAGGTCACGAGTGATTCTGAGTAGGTACTGCAACAGAGTTGTATTATTGTCATTTTAAAAATTCTAGTAGAATTTATAATGATCATTTCTCTAAATTAAAAAAAATCTTATATGTCATCCATTATACGTTCTGCTTTTCAACAACTGAAATATTGCTTCTGATACTAAACCATTGCAGATAGTCTAGAAGGATGCTATCTATGGTCAATGATATCAAAAGCCACTGAGAGATCCAGAGGGCAAGTAGGATTTTGCTTTCCCTATCAAAGTCCCAATATAGATTGTCAACAGAGTGACCAATGGAGTTTCTATTCCTGTTTGGACCTGAGTCCCTACTGAAAAGTTCCAGATAATCTGTTTCTTCCAGAGCCATTAATAACATTCACCGTCCATTTCTTCAGGACTAATAGACTTAATTTTCCCCCAGATAATATCACCAAACATTGTCCTCTCACCTCTTTCACTCTGTTCAACTGGTTTTGAAATCTGAGCAAATGTTAATGTTAATATGTTATAACAATTAACTGTAATAACAAAATTACTTTAAAAAATAGAATTCACAAGAAAGTTCTGAATCCTGCCAATTCAGTTTCAGTGATGAAAATGAACTCCTAGACTCAGAACTTCCTTAAAGTGGAAATCCAACTATGTTTTTTTAAACCAAGAAATTATTTTAACAATTCAGTTATTCATTTGTGTATTTTAAAATATTAAATGTAACTCTGAAAGATTTATGTGGCCTTGTAAAGAATTTATTTATACAAACATTTGTGTGTGTGTGTGATTTTTTTTGTCGAGCCATATATATATGACTTAATATATTTATTAAAAAAAACAAAGGTCTGTGACTATCTCACAGTCTATTCTTCTCCTGTGTAACTCATAATATATTGCGTCCCTACGCAAAATAGATACTAATGTTTTAATAATTCTCAAAAGCATAAAGAGAACATTGTGATTAATTTGAATAGATAGAGGAAAAATATTGATATAAATCTTTTCCAATGAATAAGAAATGTACGGAGAGAAAAGTAAAGAATGTTTTACTTCAGGATCATGTAGATTGCTTTTTCCCTCCTTTCTCATAGAAAAATTATAATGTCTTATTGTTGTCCTTGGTATTAGAAAACATTTGATGGGATTCTATTAATAATTACTGATTTTATCTCCAAGGGTTTATATCCAGAAATCTGGAATATATATTTTCTTTTCAAAGTCTCCCAGTTCTGAGCATACCAGGTCTCCTTCTCCCCACTTTTTGAGACAAGTTTAAAAGCAAATTCCTCCTTCTCTGTATTCATTATCTATAATTTGGTAAGGTATGGCAGAATAGCAGTGCAGATTTTCCCAATTTAGAGAGGAGAGTCTTTCAATGGGTCAAAAGAGTAGACTGACGAGTTCACACAGAGCAAATTCACCTGCATGTGAAGAAAAGGATTACTTCTGAATAGATAGGAAATGTAACATTTTAAATTTTCATTATTTATCATGCTTTTATTATTGTCCTCCTTACCTGTACTTCAGGATTAATATGAGACGACAATAGATCTGACTGAATGCCATATAAACATTTCAAAAATATTTCCCAGATGTTAATGAAGCTTAAGCTTTACCTTTAAAGCTATTTTGAAGACATCACCCTCAAAGTCATCAATGATTTATTCTCAGGAAGCACTGTGAAGCCAATTCAATGCCTTTGCTGGAAAAAGGCAAAGTATGAAAGGCATTTATATTGAGGCAATGGCATCTCTCTACTTGGTAGGAGCGGTTTGCTGCTCTCTTAACGAAAAATATAGATATATTTTCAGAATGCAAAAGGAAGGAAACGGGTGTCCCTCTGTGGCATAATGTAATCAGCTAGATTTATTGTCTTTGTAAAATCAATAGCTATTTTTATTAATCATCTTTAGATATCATGATGCTCCAACTATATCTCTTTCAATGACTAATACAATAAATTTCCCATTTTGATGTGTCTTGACATTTGAGGAAATTAAATGGAGCATTAAGTAGGATCCTCTTTGGGGGGAAAAAGAAGTGGCAGAATGATTTTTGACTTATTAACTTCTTTGGCAAACTGGCAGTATCTTCAAAACATGGCTCGGGAGGCACTATTTATTATTCTTCCCATCTTTGATATATTCCTCCGGATCAGATGGTTTTAGTTTTGCCAATATGTACATAGATCTAGATTTATTTTCTCATCAAAAGCAATATCTTCTGGCTTTATTTTCTGGTATTTCTTTTCATATGGAGAAGACTGCTTAGTCATTAAAACTTAAGATGATCTTTTAAAGAGGCGTCTGTGAGATTTTTAAATGCACATTCTTTCAGAAGCTCTTTTCCTTCTGTGTAATCACAGGCGGTATAACTATGGATCAGGTAGATTAATTAGAGATCAGCTTCATTGTTAAAATTATCTTCTTTGGATGTTGTTTCCCTTTGGAATAAGATCTGTAAGCAGGTGGAAATATCGATATTACGACGCTGCTTTATATTTTAACTGCAAACCCTGAAATTACTTCCAACTCCTTCCAAAAAGCCCCCAACAGGACTTGAGAAGTGAATGGCTGGATAGGTGTGGCTGGTGTGCGTGTGTGACTGAGGTGGGGCAAAACAGTCAGGCAGAAGCAGTGGTGGTGATGGCCAAAGACTTAATATAGGAGCAAAATGCTGGATGGCCCTGCCCATTGCGCCTCACCTTCCAGTCACTCCTCTCCTGGTCTGAGAAGGTAAGGCAGGGGAGGGAGACTTGCTCTGGGTGGGGTTGGAAATCTCCACCATAGAAGGTGGTTCAAGAAATGATGCAAGGAGTAGCAATGTCCACGCCAGCTGGAGCGAGGTAATGGTGCTGTTGTGGCAAGTTGGGGTGGTGCAGGAGACCAAAGCAGCGGTGGCAATGGCTGAGGTCTTAATGCAGGAATGAAGTGCCCCTTTATTTACCTCAGTCACAGCAACAGCATTCTGCCTTTGCGGCAGTACTTTTGTGCTCAAGGCAGCCCTTGCTTCCTGCCACTTCGGGCTCAGAAATATGAACTGCATCCGGGAAGCACTGTAGCTGAGAGTAGCAGCTGGGTATGATTCTCAAGCATATCATCTCTTGTTGGGTCTCTCTGCCTGACAGTCAGGTTCTTTTTAAAAAGATTTTTGCATCAGGAAATGGCGGGTGGCTACATCTAGTCTTTGTTGGTGCCTCGGTTGCTCAGGGAAATGTCTGACCTGATCTCCAGCCCATGACACCGGCCTGCCACTGTTGCCGCATTGTCTGCCTACTGACCCAAACCACATAATTGTTGACTCCGCTGCTGTTGCTAGGGGCAAGCCCACATTGTGGTTCTGCTTCATAATGGGCTCCAGGAGGAGGTGGGGGACCTCCCTCCCTTTGTGTGCTAAGTTTCACTGTGCTGCACAAGGTCCTGCATAGGCTACTTTGACCATGAGGCTACAACAACAGCAGTGGTGGGTGGTTCAGGCTAGTGGGTTGGCAATGAGGTGGCTGCATTTAGTTTGGGCTAGCAATGAGGAAGTAGTGATGGCAGGTGGTTTGGGCCAGCAGCCGTGGCAGGCCAGAGTCTTGGGACCAAGCAGGTCACTCCCTGATCAACCTAATTGTTCCCAGCTGCACCAACAAAGACCAGAAATAGTTGTTTGCCATTTCCTGCTGTAAAAATATTTAAAAATCTGGGATGTGTGAAAGGCAGTGGAGATCACCAGACAGGCAGGGAACTGGGCTGCTTGAAGGCAGTGAAGATCAGCAATGGAAGACTCACCAGGCAATGATCTAGGCCATGTGGGATTTTGCAGTGAGTGAATGAGGGGGCCAAATAGAAGCAGTAGCTATACCATGGGCATGACTCTAGGCACTGTTGTGATTCCGTCCGAGGCCCCTCAGGGAACGGCTGATCTTCTGTCAGTTTCCTGCTCAGAGGGGGAGGATGAGGAACAGGAGGCGCAGGCAGACGAGGAGGAGGAATCTCAGGCTGAGGAAGAGGGGGAACAGCCAGAGGCCCCCGAGAGGGAGCTCTCCCCAGCAAGCAGCCTGGATTCCTTAGAGGAAAATGCACAAGCAATAATCGATCTGCGACAGAGAAGAGCAACACAAAGAAGGGACCAATTAGCTAGGTACTTTCAGCACTAAAGAGGCAACAGCTGGGTTTGGGTGTTGTGCTCTCTGGAAAGGCTAAAAGGCAGACCCACCCTTCCTGGCTTGTGGAGTATTATCTTTGGGAGTCCTGGGACCTGGCTGTGCTCTTTGGCGTCTTGGAATTCTGGTTTGTGACTTTGAATACTGAAACCTTGGGGGGGAAAGGTGGGGGGGTCTTATTCTCTACAGTGGTGGGTGTGCCAGCAAGAAGGCTGCTGTATTGTCTGGACATCAGGACTCTGCTGTAAAGTCTCATAACCTGCCTGTGGGGAAGAACAGGTTTTTCTCTGTGTTTATTTTTCAAGCTATAAAGTACTTTTGCTTTTACCAGCGTGTCTGGCTGTTTTTTCCAGTTGGTGTTGAGGTCTGGGGGCACCCAGACAGAACACCTATAAAGCCCTTCATGGCATTGGACCAGAATATCTCCGGGACTGCCTTCTGCCGCACGAATCCCAGAACAGGCACTGACCAAGGTGGATGAGGTGAGATAAGGAGGGACTCCTGGGAGGGGAGGGGTGGGGTCAGCCAGTGGTGGAATTAGTTGGTTCTCAGAACTTCACAAAAGTTAACAACTGGTTCACCCAAGCCAGTGCGAACCTGCTGAATCCCAACTGTGATTCAGATGGAGGTAGCATCTCTTTTTTTCTGCCAGCATCATCATATGCTCATCAATCTACCTAGTCCAGTCCTTAGTTTTGCACTTGTAACAGTAATGTCTTGCATAGGTTTCCACAAAATTTTTGTTATTTTTCATTTTCATTTTCACTTTCATTTATCCTGTGGACATCCATGCAAATGGCCCTCCAAAAAGTTTTTACTACCATGTTCTGAATGTTATAACTAGAGGGATAGGATTTTTTTTTATTGGTGTCTTATCTTTGTCAGCTATCCAGAATCACTGTGATTCTAAATAAATAAATAAAAAGATCTATAAATATTGCTGATGAATTACACCTAACATGAGAGGTCTTCTTCTTTCTACTTTCAATCTGGGGATCCTTTGTAAACCATTAATATTTTTTTCAAAATATTTGTCATATCGGAACAAAATAATGTCTGACTTAACTTCAAATTCCTGTCAGTGTTTTAAATGATTGATAAGGAAATGCATATGAAATGCTTCTTGTTTGGCCTAACTCACATTCCATACATCACCAGTAATGCACACATCAAATAGTGATCTTAACAGTACATATCACTGCAACAATATAGTCACTACTATCCAGTAAACCATCTTTAAGAACACACTCAAGTGTGAAAACACCTGTGTTTTCTCCTGTTGCTTATATAATCTGGTTTGGGGGGGGTTGTTTGTTTGTTTATCTTTCCACATTAAATAAAAACTGGAAGCTATTCAAATTAATAATTTACTACCCACACAATATTCAAAGTAAGAAGGCTACTCCATAAATATTAAGCAAAACCAAGCACACTGTGTTATAGCCTAGAGAGCTAATATTATTATCACTTATTTGCAGGCATTCAGTTCAAACACAACTAGTCAACAGCAGATAGCATGGGAAGAACACACCTTTGTACTTTCAGGGAGAGCTGCTGTTGGAAGAATAATTTGGGGTTCCCACTTGAGCCGCAATAAACAATAAATAAAAATGAAATCCAGACAGTTGGGAGGAAAGGAGAAATATTTATTCCAAAAAGCAAGAAAGTTTACTTTGTAGGCAGTTGCAGAGAAAATGGGGTACAGAGACATTGTTTTAGAGCGGGAGAGCTTATTCTTGATGTGAAAACATGTAGATGAAAACATGTACATGATGATTCTAGGATGACATTGGAAGGACTTGGGTATGTGCTGTTTATATTTATTCTTGTGAGCATACAGTTCTGTTAGGAGACCATTTTAATTAAATCTGTTTGTATTTAAAGGGATGCGGTCACTCAGTGGCTAAGAAGCTGAGCTTGTCCAGCAGAAAGGTTGGCAGTTCGGCTGTTTGAATCCCTAATGCCGCGTAACAGAATGATCTCCGATTACTTGCCCCAGTTTCTGCCAACCTAGCAGTTCGAAAGCACATAAAAATCCAAGTAGAAAAATAGGGACCAACTTGGTGTGAAGGTAACAGTGCTCCGTGCGCCTTTGGCGTTTACTCATGCCAGGCACATGACCATAGAGATGTCTCTGGACAGGGCTGGTTCTTCAGTTTAGAAGAACCAGCGCTGTCCAGAGTCGGGAACGACTGGCACGTATATCTAAGGGGAACTTTTACTTGTACCTTATTTGTGTTTAAGAGCTTCTCCTTTGATATGTGAATTAGGTCTAGGTAACCTATTTGAGGTTTTAAGTAAGTTTGAGGAAAAGGTTTTCCCCACTTGCTATTTTTACTTGATTAACTTGGTTTGAGCTTGACTGTCAATTATCAAGTGGTGACGGTGATTCTTAGCCCATTGTGAATTTGGCTAAAGTTTGAGAGAAGATGGAGACAGTATAAGGAATAAAATATATTTTGGTATAAAACTTCCCACACTGACAACCAGTGTTCCCTCTAATTTTTTGGGGGGGTGGGCGGAAAAGTATAGTGTCTGAGTGGCAGTCCCTCCGGGACTGGGCAGCACAAAAATATTAAATAAATAAATAAATGAATGAATGAATGAATGAATGAATGAATGAATGAATGAATGAACGAATAAACAAACAAACAAACAAACAAGTAAATAAAAAACCCACCCTGTTTTGCCTCAGAGAATTTCAAAATAAAATACTGTGCTGTGTGTCTATAACAGTGAGCTCATAGTAGGGCAACTCTATCAATATCAAAATGCCACTTAAATAGTTGAGCTAGTTTCAAACTAGACTTTGATTTTCTTTCTCTCTTCCTTACTCCCATTCTTTTTCTTTCTCTTTTCCTTCCTCTCTTTTTTCTATCTGTTTCTATCTCTTCCTCTCTCCTTCCCTCTCACTCTTTCCCTCTCGGCTTCTGGGCAGGTTTGAAAAACTCTGAGTTGATGATGATTTTTAAGTGAGCGATTGCTCACTGCTCAGCTTAGAGGGAACTATGCTGACAACTACTGACTGACAACTTGAATCCCTGCATCATGGAAGGGGAAGGTAGTTGGCTGGGTTTCTCTTCTATTCTTTGCCTGGATTTGCCCAAATCCTGCTGTAAGATCGTACAATTACTATAGGTCATGAACACAAAATGCCAGGAGCATTTCCAGCTGTGATTGTGCAATCGCTTCCGCAAAGTCGCCTTGTAATGTGGCAATAATAATACCCCAGCTGTAGCCACAATCACGGAAATCACTGACAGTGTCAGTAATGTAGAAAACCCCATGTCAACTTAACCGGCACTTGCCAAGAGGCATTCATCAAATTCACTGCTTCTCTCTCTCTCTCTTTTAATCTACCATTTTAAATGGTTTGGTTTTATTGTTGGAGTTGTAAAAGAAACTTGTAAGGTAAATAGGCCCTGGCTGAATCACATTCATCACTTCTCTCTTTCCCTCCTTCCCTCCCTCCTTCCCTCTTCTCCCCCCTCCCCCCACACACAATTAAAAGCACAAAAGGAAAGTTTTAACTTCAATAGTTCCGAAGCGTTCTCCGTAGCCACAATGGATAGACAGTCAGCATTTGAACAAGTCATTGAACACAGATGACTGAGCTTCTTTGTGCTTTATGTTCTTCTCCAAAATGGGAAGGATAAGACATGTTAACTCCCTTACCAGCCAATTGGCTTTGAAATCAGCCAGATGGTTCTGAAAGTAGGAAGGAGAACATGCTGGAGGAAGAGAGAGAGAGAGAGAGAGAGAGAGAGAGAGAGAGAGAGAGAAAGGACTGTGGCATTTCTGTACTAGCAGCAAAATGCAAGTGAAGCAGTCAGTGACAAACAGCTGAGTCGGCAATCCCAGCTGCATTGTGGGGTGTGGGGAAGAGAAACATTCCCCCTTGAAGATAATGGATTGAGTTCTGAGCAATGCTCAGGACTGTGAGCTACAAGGTTTCTCCCCTTCCAGCCAGTTCTAATGGTAGCCCATTGTGCAAGCTGGAAACACCCAGCAGAAAGAACCATGAGGAAGAAATACTGAGCATTGGAGAATTGAAGAGGCTAAGTTAAAACAAGATCATGAGGGCCCATCCTCTGATTGCAGAATGAAAATGACCCTCTAATCCATGGGTCACCAACCTTGGCAACTTTAAGACTTGTGGACTTCAGCTCCCAGAATTCCTCAGCCAGCTTTGTTTATTTGAATTTCTAGTCCGCCTTTCTCCGTAGACTCAGGGTGGCTTACAAAACAGAATAAATACATTAAGAAACAGGTAGAAACCCAAACGTTAAAACTAATCTATGTCTAATCTAAAACCCCCAATTTTTTAAAAAAACAGTCATCCACATTCATTCCATTACAATCATACATGTACTCAACGGCCCCAAGCCTGCCAGCAAAGGTTGAGTTTTTAAAACCTTATGAAAGGCTGGGAGAGTGGGGGCAGTACAAATCTCTGGAGGCAGTTGATTCCAAAGGGCCGGAGCTGCCACAGAGAAGGCTCTACCCCTAGGTCCTGCCAGATGGCATTACTTGGCTGACGGGACCTGGAGAAGGCCAACTCTGTGGGACCTGACCGATCGCTGGCATTCATGAGGCAGGAGATGGTCCCCTAAGTAATTATCCCTCCCAATATATATATTTTCTTACTGTCCCTGCTGCTTTTCCAGAATTCTTTATTGGACAAGTGTGATTGGACACACAAGACATTTATCTTTGGTGCATATGCTCTCAGTGTACATCAAAGAAAAAGATACATTTTTTTTCTTTCACAAGCAAGCTGTTCCACTGATTGATCGCTCTCACTGTCAAAAAGTTCCTCCTTATTTCCAGGTTGAATCTCTCTTTGGTCAGCTTCCATCCATTATTCCTCGTCTGGCCTTCTGGTGCCTTGGAAAACAGCCTGACTCCCCTCCTCTCTATGGCATTCCCTCAAGTACTGGAACACTGCTATCATGTCACCCTGGTCCTTCTCTTCGCCAGACTGGCCATGTTCAGTTCCTGCAACCGCTCTTCATATGTTACAGTTTCCAGTCCCCTAATCATCCTGGTTGCTCTGTTCTGCACTTTCTCTAGAGTTTCAATGTCATTTTTGTAGTGTGATGACCAAAACTGGATGCAGTACTCTAGGTGTGGTCTAACAAAGGGTTCATAGAGTGGTATTAGTACCTCTGTAGTCCTAGACTGTATCCTGCTGCTAATGCAATTTAGGATTGCATTGGCTTTTTTTTGGCTGCCCCTTTTATTTTATATTTGTTTGTTTGTTTGTTTGTTTGTTTTTTCGTTCATTCGTTCGTTCGTTCGTTCGTTCGTTCGTTCGTTCGTTCGTTCATTCATTCATTCATTCATTTATTTATTAGATTTGTATGCTGCCCCTCTCTGAGTACTCAGGGCGGTTCACAACAAGAAAAAACAGTACAAATCCAATATTTTAAAAAACAGTTTAAAACCCTTAACATAAAAACAATCATACATCTCATGCAGACCATACATAAAGTGGAAACGGACCAGGGGAATCAATTTCCCCATGCCTGACGGCAGAGGTGGGTTTTGAGGAGTTTGCAAAAGACAAGGAGGGTGGGGGCAGTCCTAATCTCCGGGGGGAGTTGATTCCAGAGGGTTGGGGCCGCCACAGAGAAGGCTCTTCTCCTGGGTCCCACCAGATGACATTGTTTCATCGACAGGACCTGGAGAAAGCCAACTCTGTGGGACCTAACCGGTCGCTGGGATTCGTGCGGCAGAAGGCGGTCCCGGGGATATTCTGGTCCGATGCAATGGAGCCTAAGAGCCTATGGAGATTCTCAATCATCACAGTCATGGTTGTCGCAAAGGTGCTTTTTCAAAAGGCATACTGGATTTTCTTGTTTTCTCTTGAAAACCTTTCGCGTCTCATCCAAAAAGCTTCTTCAGTTCAAGCAAAAAACAAAACAAAGTCCAGTTGCCTGTTGAAAAAGCACCTTTGGGACAAGGAGCCTAAGTGCAAGATCAGCGATGTGAAACACCTCTGAGCCTTTGACCTGTCACTCAGGCAGATTGATAAATAGATAAATTTGACCATAGGAAGGAGTGATGAATGGTTGATTTAACCACTGACAGATGACTCAGGGAGTGGAAAAATGAATTCAGAAGAGCCCAACAGTCCTTTTCTTAATTTCTATCTTATTAAAGCTACAAGGACAGTAGCATTGACCAGACTGTTCCTGATGTAGAATAAGGCTGAATCTTTGGCACTTTACTATTTCTGCCGCAATAACTGAGTTTGAATAAGGTGTAGCAATCTAAAATAAAGCATTCATTCAAACTAACAAAAACTCTAAATTACTTTAACTATATTTTTAGTAATTTGTTTTAATAATTTCAAAACAAATAAGAATTTGTTTTTAAGAGTTGCAATTGTTTTAAAAAATAACCTTATATTTCAGATCTATGCAATTGTTGTATTAATTCCATGTAATAATTATTTAAAAATTCCTAAAATCTATCCTCTTCTTTTTTGAAGCCTGCAACTTGGAAAGGCAGGAAGGGGATCAGAAAAGACAAAGGCAACAACAACTTTAGAATAGATGTCACTTCCTGTTTTTGACTTTTATGACTACCCATGGTTTTCAACTGCCTCATTGACCCCGCATGGTGCAGAAATTTTATCCAGCATTTTTTTTCCCTATAAGAATTGCAAGAGTACTCTTCTCCATGATATTTTTTGGCATTAGGACTTCAAGCCATTCCATTTGCAGAAGAACTTTCAGTAGAGGCAGAATCTCACCAGATTAGCTGGATTCTTATCGGTTCATGCAGCCATATAGATCTTATAGATAGATCCAGCATAAATCTGAGCATTCCAATCTCCTTTTATGAATGGAATGATAAAAAGCAGGCTCAGAAGACCAAAAGAGCTCTTAAAGCTGATCAAAGGATGCCGTTAGTAGGTGCAGTGAATCTCTAGGCAGCCAAAGGGAATAGAAACAAACCCCTAAAATTCTGTTTTCTTACACAATAGGATACCAAATTCATCCCCCACCACCTCCCCAAAATGAGTGCAATTTATCTCGGCTCCTGCAGATGCTGAAATGTTCAATGATGACATTCAACTAATTAGTTGCAAAAATTGTAAACTTGACTGAACATGTATCTGCTTGAACCTGCAAAGAAAACATCTCAAATGGATCTGTGCTGTGTTTATGGAAAGATCAACTGTCTTGTGGAGAAGTTCTGAAAGGATTTACACCAACACTGAGAAATGAGCTTTTCTAGCCTGCTCAAGTGGTTGATAGCTGGCACCCAGCAGGAGCGTCACATGAAGAATACAGGAAATCAATACCACTATTTCATCTAAGCAGTTTCTTTACCAATCCCTGTATAAATAAAAGTGATAATCGCCTTAGGCCCTAGTCTTGCTTAACTTTACCCTATAGGCAGCTTTTTTCTGAAGACTATAACAGGGTGGCTCGAATCCTCTTTTCCTTCCCTCCGTGACCATGTGAATGAAACAGTTTGAAGAATTCTCTCCATTGCCTTTTCTCTTTTTGCTTTGATGTATTATTTACAGATAGAGGGGAAACAAGCAGCTTTAATATGCTATTGTTTCATAATATTTTCTTCCATTCTTCTTGTGCAATGCCCTGAGCATTTTAATTATTTAAAGAAGTAAAATGTTTTTTTTAAAAAAGAAAGAAAGAAAAACCTGCTGTTCCTTAGCTTTCACTGTAACAATCCCTTTGACCATCTCCATACTTATGTAGGAAGCCAGTGAATCCCTTAAACTTCATCAGGCATAATCTTTATGATCTGTGCATTAGATTATGCTAGGAATTGCATGTGAAAATTCAAAAGACTACCCTAGAGGAGCACTGCAAACTCCATTAGTTTTAGTAGAATACATTTCAGTTTTACATTAGTAAAAATCTGGAAAAGCAAATATATGGAGAGTGCAATATAGCCAGAGATTCAGCAATAGAGGAATTGAAGGACTGTCATCATAGCACAGTAGTAAAATACTGTGTTGCATGTAGAAAGTCCCTAGTTCAGCCCCTAGAATATCCAGGTAATGACTTCAACCAGGAATTTTGTTTGTTTGTTTGAAATCTTGAAGAACTTGTTTTAGTCAGGGAAAAAATGAGCAAGAAGATCAATACTCTCCCTTGGGTTAAGGCAGTGTTTCTCAATTATTTTTTGTTACATCCCACCTAAGAAGAAGTAAACATTTTGTGCACCCCTAATCCTCCACCAGGACAATTGGTTGCAATATTCAGCACATTTTCACTTTAAAAAACTCAAGCGGCTTATCAGCACGATTGGGGTGTAATGTGTTTAAGTGACACCTTAATTTATTTGGCTTCATGCTGTCCAGTGCCAACATTTTTAGACACACTAAACATGTTGGTCTTTTCTCGTCTACCACCATAGTCACAATGAAACCAAGCACTACATACGCTTCGTCATATTTCCCCATCTTAGCTTTCCGGAGACTTACGTTTGCCTCATTATCTCCATCTCTCTCTTCCTTTCTTTTCATCCTTGTTAAATATTTTTCCATAGTGTCTCTTAAGGATTTGTTATATGCACTTCATATCTCCTACTCTGTGCTGTGTGCTATAGTTCAGTGCAAAAAACACCTACTCCCTGTGGCAAAAAAAGGATGTTCCTTGTTATCATGTGCCCCCCTGCATTGCTCCCACCCCACTATTTGAGAAACACTCGGTTAAATCAACTTCGTATGTTCTTTCCAATAGTCTCTAAAGCACAACATACTATCTGAAGTAAACCGTACAGTATTTAATAGTTCCATTCAGGTTGAAGGGGCTTTAAGGACATCTCTAGGTTTGAATGGGACCTTGACAAAATGCTTATTTGTTGGTCATTTTAGTATGGTTTGGCTTACCAGCTAAAATCAGCCAACAATTATTTTGCAATAATTTCGACTGGATGGCTTGGAACAATCATTTGATGATATTTCCAGTTTAAATTAAGAGTGAACCTCATAAACAGTACTGGGGTCATTTTATGTGGATGCATATGCCTGCCTCCTGAATAATTTTCACTTTTAGTTGTTACAATTATTGTAGCTCATAAATCAGCTCATAGCATCTTAAAATTATGTTAAGCCGAGAGTCACATTTCCTTGGAAGGCAGGCAAATTCCAAAAGGAAGATGGGCATAGGCAAGGCAAGAATATTTTTTCACCTAATTGGTGAACTCTTATTCCATCCCATAAACTAATAAATTAAAATTCAGGCATATTTTTCCTCATATTTTAATGTTTCTTCCTTTTAAACCACATTACAAATTACAATCTGAGGGCAAGGACTTTCTTGGGAACCTCCAGGGTACTGGGGTTTCAATTTCTTGCAACACATCAATAAACCTCTGAGAAGATATTTGTCTATCTGGGAGTGTCACCTCCCTTCTTTCTGAAGGAAATGATGGAATCGTGCTATATTGCAGAATATTTTTGAAAGTCTCCTCAAGAAGATCTGGTAGACCCAGATGACAAAATTAGATATTATGGAGGCAGCATTACATTAACTACATATACCTAGAATGAAGAGTTATATGCATATATATGATGTGAAAAACAATGAATTTAGAAGGGACACTGATAATTTAAAGATGTTTGGGAATATGTTATCAGTCTGTTAAACATAAAATTGAATTAGCATTAAAATCATTCAAGGAAAGGTTAAAGAGGAAGAAAGAGGAAGTAGAAAGAGGAGGGGAAGAGAAGGAGTGGAGGGAAGTAGGAAGTGGGAGAGAAGGAGTAAGAAAGTAGAGGGAGAAGATGGAGATAGAGGAAGGGGAGTTAAAAGAAAAGAAGAAAAACAGATTGATAAATAACAGCATAAAATAGGTGCCAAAATAATATATTGATTCAGGACTGATGGGATAAAAAAGCAGAATTATGTATGTTATTGACATGTTTTAAAGTACAGTGTTCCCTCACTTTTTGCGGGGGATGTGTTCCGAGACCGCCTGCAAAAGTTGAATTTCCGCGAAGTAGAGATGCGGAAGTAAATACACTATTTTTGGCTATGGACAGTATCACAAGCCTTCTCTTAACACTTTAAACCTCTAAATTGCGATTTCCCATTCCCTTAGCAACCATTTAGATTATTACTCACCATATTTATTTATTAAAGTTTATTAAAAAAAATATTTATTAAAGGTGGATGAATGTTTGGCGATGACATATGATGTCATCGGGCAGGAAAAACTGTGGCATAGGGGGGGAAACCGCGAAGTATTTTTTAATTAATATTTTTGAAAAACCATGGTATAGACTTTTCACGAAGTTCGAACCCGCGAAAATCGAGGGAACACTGTATATGCTCTGATGTATAAATGGAAATTGGGGAGATTTTTTTTTTTTTTAAAAAAAGGTCTGATCTCACTTTTTTCAAATTGGCAACAGAGAACTGGTTGTTCTTGTAGTCCAACAAAATTCATACTTCATACTTTCTTGGAAACAAGTTCCATTGACGTCATGAGTTTGGTTCTCATGTAAAGTAAATAAGTACAGGACTATAACTATCACAAAGAGGGGTTTTTATTTAAATTTTAAAAAATAATCTACTGTAATGATTAGCCATATCTGTTGCAAAGGCCTCTTCCTCTTGGCTGGGCTGAGTCAGCCTTGCAGGGTTTAACTGTTATTGCCGATCTTACCTTAAACTAAGGAAACCACCCATCGGACTTAAAAGCAGTATTTAAACGTGGCAACTCCCATCATGCGCCTCAAATAAATCTTCTTTTTTTCTCCTCCTTCTTTTCTTTTTTGACCCGTGCCTGGCTGGTAGTGCACATGAAAGAAATTACAATAGCTTCTCAGTCACTGCTGCTTGGGTTCCTTGTGCACTACAGCATTTGTCATTGCCAAAACAGCAGAGTTTAATTAAGTGTTGTGAGCAGCCTAGTGAGAAACACACTTTAAATTAAACCTCTGTACGTGCGACTATTGGTTCTTTGCCTTTGGAACAATCAGCAGGGTATTGGCATAAATTCTGTCTCTCTAGGTAAAGGCAGCTCGGCGCACCTCTAGCAATTCATAAATGATCCAGCTTTCCTGGAACCATATCTTATTAAAAGCCCATTTAATTATTTCTTCGTTTTAAACACCAGTAGATGGAGGCAATAATTAATGTGACCAACCGCTAAACATTTTATTTACTCTTGATAAATTAATGATATTATCAGGAAGATGCACCACAAACCCAGAATTTTAAAGATGGGGGGAGGAGGAGGGGGGCAACTTGCACAGAAACTTTGTATCTCATTTAGGGCACATGCACGGACGAACACGCTGTAGAGTACACAAAGACACATACAGATAAAGATAAAACAATAATAGACAATGAAATGACATGGCGTTCTCCTTGAAAAATGATTAACACATTTCATAAAATTATTTTAGAACTGAAGACAGGTTTATATTAATAGTGTGCTTTCTTTTTTTATGCCTAGACATGGGGGAAACAAATGGTATAAAACTTCAGAGCGTTTACAAAAGTGGGATCATTGAAAAGGGGGGAAGGAAGGAAAGAAAGAAAGAAAGAAGGGAAGAAGGAAGGAAAGAAGGAAGGAAGGAAGGAAAGAAGGAAGGAAGGAAGGAAAGAAGGAAGGAAGGAAAGAAGGAAAGAAGGAAGGAAGGAAAGAAGGAAGGAAGGAAGGAAGGAAAGAAGGAAGGAAGGAAAGAAAGAAGGGAAGAAGGAAGGAAGGAAAGAAGGAAGGAAGGAAGGAAGTTGAGAGAATGTTTGTAGAAAATGAGCATTCTTTCAAATAAATGCTGCCAGCAGCAAAAAGTATCCGTAAATGGGAAGCAATTCAAACAAACTACTTAGGGCCTACATCTAAAGATATGTAACAAAACCACAATCATTGACTGCTATCTCAAAAGAAAATGCTTTGGGCTGGAAAAGCAGCAGGGAGAGTAAAGCTTAATCCTCTTCCCATCTGCTGCCTTTTTATTTTTTTTTCTTTTAACCTGAGATCATGACCCTAATCCACTTTTGCTTTCATGGGGTGGAGATTCAAACAAATTTCTGAGGTAAATGTTTCAAGTTCCAGGCAGAGAAGATGGGGAATGACTAGGAGGAAGACAGAAAAAGTGAGCAAGGTAAAAATAAATATAAACAGGAATTTCCATTTTACTTCTCTGCTGCTTTGAACATTCATTGTTTATGGCTGTCTAGTGATCAGTAATTAGAGTTGGTTGATGGGAAAAACAATACAAGGCACTTATGCTATTGTGTATAAATATTGAAAATAGATTGCATAAACAGTTTCTCTATACTGTTTGACTTTGGTACTCATGATGGCAAGTCAATTTTGTGGCCACAGTAACAAAAAGAAAACTTGCTATTACAAAAATTTCTTTAAATAAATATTGCTTCTTTGAATGAGCCACACTAAATTCGCCAGTACTGGGAAAAGTTTGGCATGTGAGAAACCCATGGATACCTAAAGTTTGTTAAGTTTGTAGGCACCATGAGATTCTTGACGTCTCACAATACAATATACAGTATGATAAATGACATAATTATAGTTAAAGAATCTTTTCTAGTACATTAAAATAACAATAATCAAAATAAAAAAGCCTCTTCACTTCATGAAGTTTCATTCAACATCCATTCAATATTATAACAGCACTAGAAAAAAAAAGTAGTTACAACTAGTCCTCAAAGTTACAATCATTGTAGTGCCCCACTGTTCATGTGGTCAAAATTCAGGCACTTATTTATGACCACAAAGTTTTAAGTAGGAGCCATGGGGTGCAGTGAAGGGTTAGAATAAAGTGTTGCAGGTTAATTCTGCCAGCAGTTTGGCAATTCGAGTCTCAAAGCTCAAGCTTAACTCAGCCTTCCATTCTTCCAAGGCTGGTAAAATGAGGACCCAGATTGTTGGGAGCAATATGCTGACTCTATAAAACTATTTAGAGAGGGCTATAAAGCACCATGAAGTGACATATAAGCCTAAGTGTTAAGTGCTGTTTAACTCCATCCATCTATCTATCCCTCCTATATTTGCTCTTTGGGCCACCTTGTACTCTGCTACCACTGCTTACCCCTGCACCCGACCAGCACCATTCACCATCTTCTTCTTCCTGCTGCTGTTTATGAGGTGCATCTAGCCAAGGCAGCTGTTGACCCTTCATGAACACATTTCGTGGTACAGGGTCAATTAATCAATATTCAAATATGTCATTAGTGCAGGTAGTTGCTTGACTTACAGCCCGTGCTAGGCCTTCTGGAGCTCCTCCCCAAAAGAGCCTGATGCATCCTGTGCGCCACCTGCATGTTCATTTAATGGCTGCATTAGAGAAAGCATGGACGGGCAGGGTCATAAGTGATCACATGGGTGCTTCGCCGAATGGCTGTCACAACTACCAACCATAATGGGCAGTCTCCATGACAATCATGAGTCAAAGACTATCTCTATATGTTCTGCCGGGCTCTCTGATAGGAGCCTCCCAAAAATTCAAGGGTACAAATTTCAGACACACACACGTTTGAAAATTCAAAACAATGTTCTTTATCACAAAAGTCAAAATAAACTAAGCACTCTTTTTGTACTGCAAAGAGCACTCATCCCAAAACAACCTGGTAGTCTGTACAATTTCCCTTTAGCAGTCATTAAGTACTTAGCCAGCAGCTGTGAAGAAACTTCACACCCCTTCTTCTTCCAACGAAGTGAGACACACACACACACGTTGCTCTGCTTTGGTTTCAAAGGCGTGAAAAAGCAACAAAGTCCAGCACACAAGATTCCTGACGAACTGCGAACAGATATTCTTCCACAATGGCCAAACCCACATGATGCTATTTATAGCAGCAGCCCTAATTACTGGAGCTCCACCAAACACAGGTGGCCTCCCTTATTTCCTGTAATATGTTCTTACTTGGTCTCTTCTACACATAATTCTGCGCTTGCATGGGTCCAAAATGTCATCATCTGAAGCAATAGAAGATAAGGAAGATTGACTGCCTTGCCTGTGTGCCAAGCCCTCCTCTGCTGAGTCATTCCCACCTTCTTCTTCGTCCAAGGAAACTAAACTCTGAACTGATTCTGTCGACAATAACACAGGCCTGTTGAAGTTTCCCCTGCATCCACCTCCCCATTCCCTGGGGCAGGAGCTGGGCCAGAGCCAACCACAACACTATATATATGCATCTCCACATCAGGTTTTACTAAAATAGCAATAGCATTTAGACTTATATACCCCTTCACAGTGCTTTACAATCTGGGTCCTCATTTTACCAATCTTGCAAGGATGGAAGGCTGAGTCAACCTTGAGCCTATTGAGATTCGATCTGCCAAACTGCTGGCAGTTGGTGATCAGCAGAAGTAGCTTGTAGTACTGCGCTCTAACCACTGCACCACCGATGCTCTGTAATATGCTGCTAGGATAATATGCTCTGGGCTTCCTCCCAGATTGGTGCTTCCTCCATGATATATTCTGGGATAAAGATCCCATTTGCCCAATAAGCAATTGGCAACAGAACTGGAGAGCTGAGGAATTGATATTAAAATTGGAGTACCTTTGTGCTCCACAAAGGTACCCCAATTTTAATATCAATTCCTCAATATCAATTCTTCCAACGAAGTGACACACACACACACACACACACACACACACACACGTTGCTCTGCTTTGGTTTCAAAGGCGTGAAAAAGCAACAAAGTCCAGCACACAAGATTCCTGATGAAATGCGAACAGATATTCTTCCACAATGGCCAAACCCACATACTGCTATTTATAGCAGCAGCCCTAATTACTGGAGCCCCACCCAAACAAAATTTAATCCAATTTAACAAAATTCATTTGACACAATTACTTTCACATAATTCACCATTTCTACTTATGCTGCAATAAAAATTACAAATGGAGGGCTGTGGGGAAGATGCTTAAGGCTTCAGGATGGATCATATATGGCCACAGAGTGGCTATCCCCATGTAGATCCCTGAGAAAGTAGGAGGGTCATTCTTTGTCAAGTGGACCAGGTGAAATTGCAGCCTTATTTGAAAAGAAAGCATCACAAAAACAACATATATGAAAAAAAACCTTGCTCTTTCTACTGTAGTCAAAATTAAGATGATTGAAGATGAGGAAACAGAGCTCTCTGACAAAGAGTGACCCATTGTTCTGTACAAAGTTGAATATTTGCTATAACTTTAACCAAGGAAGTTTTTTTTAAAAAATGATCACAGGAAAATAGCAATATGTTTAGATAAATATACTGCTCAAAAAAATAAAGGGAACACTCAAATAACACATTCTAGATCTGAATGAATGAAATATTCTCATTGAATACTTTGTTCTGTACAAAGTTGAATGTGCACAACAGCATGTGAAATTGATTGTCAATCAGTGTTGCTTCCTAAGTGGACAGTTTGATTTCACAGAAGTTTGATTTACTTGGAGTTATATTGTGTTGTTTAAGTGTTCCCTTTATTTTTTTGAGCAGTGTAGTATAATAAATAGAAAACTAAACCAAAGTTGCTTATTTTATTGTGTATACTTCAGGAATATATCAATATAATTCACATCCATAGCTACAATAGCTATCAGATTGATTAAGACTAAACTTATACATTCACATTTATTGGTCATTTTAGGCTCTTAAACCTATTATGTTCTATCATTCCTGTCATTATACTTTCATTTTATATAATTCTAATATAATTCTTATTATTTCAATATGAATATTACAATTTACTTATAGATTTTAATGAAGTGCTGATTTTTACATTTCATGTTAGATGTTTTCATTTATTTGTTGATGGTATTACCTCATGGTTTTATCCAAACTATGTAAAGAGTCTTCGGAGAGGGGCGGCATACAAATCTAATGAATCTTAAATCTTAAAACTATTATATTCACTTCTAGCATTATAATTTTAATCTTACAATCTTAATGAGATTTGTAGCATTTTATAATTTGTAACTGTGGTTTTAGTAAATTGATACAATTTAAGGATTAGGCTATTATCATTTTGGGATGTATTTTCATCCTTGAACATTGTATTATCCTAGCTTCTTAGAGCTCTGTGACTCATGTTTAATCAAAAATGAAAATTGTATTATAGCTTTGTTAGCTATACTGGTCCATTGGAGCAGAGTCAGCATATACTTTCAAGAGTTTCAGAGAATTCTCAAAAAATCATTTTATTCCAAGAACTTTGGTTATTTATTTTATCAATCTGACAATTATTTTAAAGAAATCTCTATCAAAATCTAAGGCAACGAACAGCCTCATTAGGGAATAATAGTTCAGTATCTGGAACTGTATCTATCAATAGCAATAGGATTAGAAAGTTGAAGAAACATTAGCAAGTGCATTTTGTTCAGATGGAAAGGATTGTCCCTGTGCAAAGCAATTCTTTGACTAAGTCAGGATAAAGAGAATCATATGATCCTAGTTAATGCTTGTCCTTTTGTAAAATGGAGTAGACAATGACTATTTCCACTCACTGTCAATGATATAATTGGAAAATCACCTAATTTTACTTTATTCATTCATTCATTCATTCATTCATTCATTCATTCATTCATTCAATTTCTATGCCACCCAACTCCCTAGGGCAATGATGGTGAACCTTTTTTGGTTTGTGGGCCAAAAAGTATGTGTGCATGTGCTAGCATGAGTGCACATGCCCACATCCATTCCTTTCCCCCACACATATGCAACACACACCCCTGTACTGGTCCTGCACATGAACACAACCCCCCCCCCCCCCCCCCATGAATGAGCACTGGCTTCACTGAAGACTGGGATGGTGAAAAAAACAGCCAAATGGGCAAACTGAAAATTCAGGAAAAAAAGACTTACATTTTGCCTGTTATGCTGTTTTTAATACTCTGGGACTTCAGAAAGCTTCCCCGAAGCCTCTAGAGGGCGAACCGGTCTTCCACAGGGCTGAAAATCAGCTGGGTAGCACACACATGTGCACTGGAGCTGACATAGGGCAACCCCTCATCTGCCCTTCGATAAGCTCTGTATGCTATTTGTGGCACGCATGCCATAGGTTCACAATCAAGGCCCTAGGGACTCTAGGTGGCTCACAACAGGAATATAAAACAACAACAATAATACACAATCTCTAAAAAATGTTTTAAAACTATTTACAGTTTTGGATCATGGTACTCTTTCAACTGTGGAGGTGATTGTTATAGTTTATTCCAGAGGAAATACCAATTCTCTCCCCTCCTCCTCTTCCATCATGTCTATTCCTCACTCCTCAAAAGACAGAGAAATTTTCTTATTTCTATTAATGGGAATAGAAGATCCAATCTGCTCTGAGGCCTTTTTAGATCTATGCTATTACAAGCTAAATCTCATGTTACATTTTGTGAACCACTCCATTTTTTTTAACATTAAAGTCCTGTTAACTCTTTTCCCCTCCCAATATTTGTTAACCAGCAGAAATATGAAATAAAAACTACTTTTATTTCAGCATCATTGAAAGCAAAGCAAAGTTTTGCTATTTCTAAGACTAAATCTAAGCAGACACCTGTCTTAACAAAATACATGTACTTTAGGCATTGATTAGTGATTGTGTTTGGATATTATTAAAAGTATAAGTCTAAAAATAATAAATAAAGTTCCCTGTTAGTGACAAAGGAACTTTTAAATGAATATTTCCCTGAGGTTATATCCCTGGTAAGATGTTCTCACAAACACTCAGAGATGATACATGTGCATCCATCCTGATTAGACCCACCTAAAGATAGACAGAGGACCAAGATGGATGCATACAGGTACAACATATTTACTTCATTATAGAGACAAAAATGAAGGTGCCTTCTGTGGTCACTGCTGCTGAAGCAATTGGAAATAATTTCAAACACTTCTTCTGCATGCTTTCTCCAACTTGTTATTCTGCCCTAAGAGACTGTTGAAAATAAATTGTGCAGAGGCATTTGGGCAGGGCCACAAATCTGCTCAGCTCCAGTTCATGGAAATCATGCGGCAGCCCTTTGAAACATCTGGAGGGAACTGGTGGCGAGACCAGGTGGTGGCCTTTTGGTGGAGCCAACCTGATGGAGAACTGAAAAGGAGAGGGGCTTTTCTCTCTTTCTGCCCCGCTTGCGGACTGGAGGCTTTTGGGATGGTTCTAGAGTCAGAATCCGCTCAGGTGACTCCAAAGCTTCCTTCTCAACGTGGAATGTCTGGTCACCTTACCGTTGGAATATTTTTTTGTCTCCGGGGCTTCAGGGAAGTTTCCCTGAAGCACCTGGAGGATGAAACGGCCTTTCCCAAGGCCAAAAATCAGCTGGCCAGTGCGAGTGTGCATGCTGCAGGTGAAACATAGGAAAGTCTTGCGTTCTCTCCCATATGGCTCTGTGTGCCATTCCACGCACACACACATCAATCTTCTTAAGTATCTCCATCTGCAAAACTTCCTGGAACTTATTACAAGTTGGAGTTATTTACTAATATCGGGATTATATTTAATTACAGATTGCTCAGTTTTAGTTCATGTTATCTCACATCTTATTCCAGTTTGTAACTGTCAGGAAGTGGCAACCATTAGCCTTTTAAGAGTGACACAAGCCTGAATTTGCTGAGACAAGGCTGCTGCAATCGGGCAAGCCGGTCAGTGCTTTTTGACACAGCCTGTTGAAAAAAAAAAGAATTGCTGCCAATCTTTAAAGGACTTCCATCCTTGGCTTACTTATGCATTGAGCCTGTCAACTCAGCCTTCAGTAGAGCCAGGGTTAAATTTTTTTTAAAAAAACACCTTGTACCGTTTACCGTGAACCTTAAACAAACTTGCAGCAGCATTTTTCTTTGAGTCGACTGACATTTTTCTTTATGTTTCATCAGTCGTATCGGAGTGATCAGACAGCCGCTACACGTGGTACACCCACCAGGATTATTATCTAGACCAAAGGCCCCAAAGCTCATTGTAGCAGGCATGTAATTCTTTACAATGTATGCCACGTTAACTGTGTTGGGTTATCTATTCAACAGCTGACTGAGCTGGGCTCCCAGGCTCTTCTCAACAACCATGTAAGAAGCAATGACAATTGTGCTACTTCATAACAGCTGCATGGAACTTTGACATACACTTCACAGCAACCAGTCATCTATATAAACCAATTTCAAGAGCAAAATTGCATGGTGCCTCCACTCTGTTATAAACACAATGATACCCACTCAAAGCTGATAAATGTACTGTATTCCTCTAGAGCTTTAAAGAACCAATTCTTTGCATCTTTGCATTCTTCCCAGCAAATTAGGCCTTGGTGTGCTAGTTCGTAATTTAGTTTTCTCACGTCTCATACTTTGTTTTACATACACACATACACATACACAGACACACACATACCACATACATATAACTATATACATACATACACTATATATGTATGTATATACAATATACATACATACATACATACATACATACATACATACATACATACATACATACATACATACACACATACATTAGGCTAGATATTAATATTCCAGAGCATTACATTAAAAGGCTTTTATTATCTCTACTCTCACACCTCTTTCAAAGCTATTTGTGAGAATCTGATGAGGTAAAATGGAAAGCAAGGTATTAACTGTGGCAAGTAATTATAGTCTTAAACATTAACTCCCTAGCAATTTTCAAATTAGTGACAGTATCATTTCGTAGGATTACATATAACATAATCCTTGCAATGAGATAAAAGGTAACCACAAACAGAAACCCTTTGTCACAAAACAAAATAAAAATCCACCTTATTAGCAGGGAAGCTGGGAACACATTAAAGATTAATAAAAACAAATTAAAAACATTTTGCCAAATAGGAAGCTGTTTAGTTTTAGTGTAGTACTTTGACATCTTAGCTAGATTTCTCACCACTCGGATATTTCAGTAGTAACTCCATCACAGCGATGCAAATTATAGCAATGCACCAATCGTAGTAAAATTTATGAGATTTGGATTTTGCAAATAATGTCAGTTTTCCATTTGAAATTCCCATTGAGATGGTAAACACCATTTCTCTCTTATATGCAGTGAATACTCTCATATGCTGTAGTCTTATGCACTGTGTACATAATATATACAGTAATGTCAAATACAGGAGAAAATGAGAAAATAACCTTTCTTCCGTTAACCCTAACAATCCCTGAGGAAAAAAGGGGGAAATAAAACTAGTAATTCCCCTGCTGTTAAGCAGAATCCCTAGATTTTGTGGTTAGCAAGATCTCTGCCCTATTTCTTCTGCTTATAGAGACATATTTAATACATATGAAGTTTCTATTATTTCTTGCTAGTTTACAGTTTCTAGTTAAGTGTTTATCATTTATCAGTTTAAGAAGGAAATAAGTTGGAAGACAAGACATTTTAACCATAATAATAATAGCAGTCACTTATTATTAGTTCCTGCATTGTTGCTGTTGCTAACAATAGCAACAACTGCAACGGTTTATAGTGTTTAAGTTAAAATAAGCATTTTATCATCATTAAGAGGCAGGAGAGGGGCCTAAAGTGAAGGCTAAACAACAGAGGAGACATAATTTCAGTATGAGGGCAGGGGGAGATATTTCCTGTGCTGAAGGGGAAAAAGGCATGAATAGAATTACAAGAACTTTCAGGGCCAAAAAAAGAGCCCATCTAGGATTGGAGAAACAAGATTCAATCTGGTCTCAATTGAGAAATTACCACTGGGGGGGGGGGGAGGCAGTGCCACCAATTAACTTGTAGTCCAGACTAATTATTTTTATTAGGAAAGCGTTCTGTCCGGCCTGGTTAATTAGCAGTAATTAAGCCCCAATGAAGACTCGAAAGCAAAGTTACTATGTATATTTGTCTATTTACAAAGGAACATGCTGGAAACAGCAATGAAATCAGAGGAATGTCAGTTCTACTGCCAAAAGTCCAGCGTTATCGGCACAGCTGATAACAAGCAACCAAAAGAAAGTAATAAATTCAAGTCATTAATTCTTGGCATGGACAGGTACTCACAAATGCCTTCCAAAACTAGGATTGCAGGATTGCAGAAGGATTTAAGAGAGAAACTCTTCGACTGTTAGTTCTCTCTCTCCACATAGGAATGTTGAACTTCTACGCCAGAAATTCCCATCATCCTCCTCTTTTATACTATCTGTGATGACAAGCTATGCAGAGAAGTATTCAATGCCCAGATCTACATTGCGGGAGATACACTTGTCTCCCTTGCATTCTTCTTACTCTAGCATCTAATAATGGGTCCACAATATCCCCCTCCTCATCTGACTCTGATATTACCATAGCTGGGGGTTCTGTAGCCTCTGGAGAGTCCCCAGGCCCTAACTCTCCCTCTCTCTCATTTTCCAATTCCTTGATAAACACACTGGCCTATGATACCCAGATGGACCTGGTTCATTCTCCTCAAAGTCTGTGATCAAAGGAGCTGGATGCAAACCAACCACAACAGAAAGGATTAAGGAAAGAAAAAAAGAATGGAGATAGGAAAACATAAGTAATCTGAATTAATGCAGAAGTACTTAATGAATATAAAATGGAAAGCAGGGCTAATAAAATTTCATAACCAGGACAAAAAACTGCTTAGTTTGCTCCAATTCTCTTTCATTGGGCCTTCTTTGCATTGCCAGCATTGCATCCTGCGATCCATCATCTGGTGTTCCCAGGCAGTTTAGTTTCCAAAGTCACCTGATGCTTTCATGCAACATGAAGCAGCAATCTTTCTAGAGAAATATAGACAAATCACAGTGCATCCTTGGCACTGATTGGCCTGGGACACACTTTGGCTTTTTCTTTTCATTTCCTCTACCAAACATTTGCTTAGAAATCCTCCACCTAGTTGCTATTCAGAGTGCTGAAATGAAGCAACACTTGCTTTCTTTGTATACAGAGAGAGAGAGTCAACTGTTGTAAGAATTTGCTTGAGAATAGCAGAACCAGGATATTACTTATGAATGAAAATGCCAGTAAGAAAACTAAAAACTAAACTAAAAACTGAAATAATAGTCTCAAAGTACAACTCAGTGTACTATTTCAAAGCAGAAAGCTGCCACAGAAAGGAGATGCACATTTATAGTTTGTTGTATGTATGTGTTTGTTTGTTTGTTTGTTTGTTTGTTTGTTTGTTTGTTTGTTTGTTTGTTTGTTTGTTTGTTTATTTATTTATTTATTTATTTATTTATTTATTTATTTATTTATTTATTTATTTATTTATTTATTTATTTATTTATTTATTTATTTATTTATTTATTTATTTATTTATTTATTTATTTATTTATTTGCATTTATATGCCGCTAACTCCAAAATGGACTCTGAGTGGCTATAGTTAAATAAAATTAAATAAAAATACAGAGTGAAGTCCTCAGATCAATATCAATAGCAATGTAGATTTATATACAACTTTAGAGTGCTTTACAGCCCTCTCTATGTGGTTTACATAGTCATCATATTGCCCCCAACAATTTAGAAGGAGGGAAGGCTAAGTCAACCTTGAGCCACACACAGTTAGCCATACTGGTAGGAACTTACTACTGACTCTAATCATTGCACCACTGTGGCTCAAAATATAGTTTAGGCTGTAGAGAATAGAATAGAATAGAATAACAGAGTTGGAAGGGACCGTGGAGGTATTCAGAAAACCCTATATCATTTCAGACAAATGCTTATCCAACTTCTTCTTAAACATTTCCAGGATTGGAGCATTTACAATGTCTGGAAGCAAGCACTTCCACTGATTAATTGTTCTAACTTGCCAATCAGATCTGCCAACTAAATCATCTGCAGTCATTTGTCTTGTGTTGAAGGGATTCAGCTTTGGACTGAAGACATTATAACATTTGTTCAACTTTTCCTTCACAATTAACATAACTAATTAAGGTAATTTTAGAAATCTCCTTAGCCCAAAATCAAACAATTGAGAATGAAAGGCAGCCACTCATTTATGGAAACAAGGCTCTCTTTACTCCCATTCCAGGTTGCAATCAAATTATATCCTCCCCTAAAGGTTTTAGTGGATAGTGGTTTTTGCTCATTCATTTCCCAAACTATGAGCAGTGGCTGAGATTTTATTTTTCCTGGGCAATAACTACGCCCATAACTATCTTAGAATCTTAGTATTTGATGATTAATGAAAGCTTGGCCTATCTGTCTTCAACTTTTTCTTGTTGATGTTAATGAAAAAAGAAGGGAAAGGAAATAAATAAAACACCTGGAGTAAGTTATTAAATTGTTCTCTGGGCACATTTTGAATATGACTATAAAGTTGTGATTAATAGGTTATCGAATGTATTAACAAGGGCTCTAGTAAACAGCACAATGCCACTAGCCATTTCTTATTTTAAATAGTGCTCTAAGCAAACAGGTCACCAGAGCCACAAATTCTGGCCAACAAGGCCATCAAAGCTCCTGAGATTGCTGCTTTTCCACCCAGTGGGATTTTTTCTACATTGTAAGGTTAAATGCTCCCATCAGGCTCCCAATTAAGAATAACTATAAAAATAATATAGGGAAGAAAATGTACAAAACAATGGTCAGTATTGGTGAGAAATTGAAATAGCTCTATGAACAGGTCACAATGCTCCTGACATAAAGGTGACATTTGGAACATAAAGTCCCTGGGTTATGATGGCTATTCCAAAACTAATTTTCTTTACAATTGGGAGGGGGGGGAATTGTAAAGATTGTGAGGGGAAACTGTTGAGGTTTGGAGGGAAATGAATGCATATGCCTCAAAACTGGAATGTATGCAGCCATTCTGAATCAAGCCCATTTTATGAAGACATGTACCAATGACCTTAATATTAATTTGCATTTTTGAGAAAGGATGCACTCTATAATGTTACCAGAGGGCCACTTCATTTTGTTTCATTTCAGATCACACAGATCAAGATTAGTCAATTTTGTACTGAGGCAAAATATGAGAGGACATCTCCTTCTCCATTGTGCAACACAAAATATAATTTAAGTGGAGCCTGAATCTTCTTTCAGCACCGGATGATGGATAGCACCCTTCACGGTACGTGAAGACATCAGGGTATAATGCAAAAGCAGGTTTTGTAATAGAAGAAAATCACAGGTTGGTGAATCTGCATAGGATTAGACACCTACTCATCTCTAAGGCTTAATTTTTGGGAAGACGTGTTGTAAGCAAGCTTTAGCACATTCCGTATTTTTACTCTTGTGTAACCATGCACAGGATTAAGTCATGAAATATCTAGTATGGATAAGCAAGAAATTCAGATCTTGGTTACATGTTATATATAAAAAGGTGAACCACAATAATCACAAGCCAAATGATTGATTCCATTGACTTGGCCAGATCATTTCCCCCCCCTACTAATCAAGAACTTTATACGGGGGGGTGTGCATAAGAGAGGGGAAAAAAACTTACATTTGAATCCAAATCAGCTATCTTGAGAAGTTGAAAAACTTCTCTATTCCCCCTTCCCTTCCCCCCCCCTCCAAGCAGGGTTTTTGGCAAGCATTTTTTTCTCCAAGATCAACTAGCTTTAATTTTAAATTTCAAAAGCCTTGCATTTAATCCCTTGAGCTGGCCTGGTACCTTCCACCATCTGTTCATTGGTTTTGTTATACCAGCATACACCTGCCGAGTTTTGCAACATTTCAAGCTGACTGGGGACAAAAAAAAATAATCATCAAAATAATTATAATTTTCATAAACTAAAGACTTCCATTCAGACACTACAAATTGTTCCAATGTGTTTGGAGTGTAAATGTGGGGGGAGAGAGAGAGAGAGAGAGAGAGAAAGAAAGAAAGAAAGGAAGGAAGGAAGGAAGGAAGGAAGGAAGGAAGAAAGAAAGAAAGAAAGAAAGAAAGAAAGAAAGAAAGAAAGAAAGAAAGAAAGAAAGAACACTTTTTAATACTTTTTTCCCCTAAACAAAGTCAGCATATTGCTTCACATGCACTGGAGATCAGTGTGAAGATTCTGATATTTAAGTACAAATCTTAAGTTCTTTCAACATCAACCGTCACCTACTAACAGGGTGTTTATGTGAATGCTAGTCTGTGACTCTCATCACATTTCAAAGGTTTGACATCATCCAACATTGATACTGAACACTTTTCAGGGCTTTTCTTATGGATAGTTTCATTCATACTACATCTGTCACCAATTGTTGCAGAATAGTTGGTCAGTGGTTAATTAGAATGCATCAGAATAGGGTTGCTATAAAATCCCTTGTAATAAATATGTAGATTGTGTAGATTTTTCTCAGGTTGGAGTCTTCACTATAAAGGATGAAAAGTGGTGTTGGTCTTACCTGATACGCCTCTTCTCCTCAGGTGGAGCCAGCATTCAGGATGGGCTGTCCTCGTCCATTCAGAATGAGGACCAAGTCTGTTACTTTTTGCTGGATCTTCCCTCCTAGGACCCAGCTTTAATGAATCTGAAGAAGCAGACTCGATGTGGCTTCCTACTGGACACAGTCAATAACAAATAGGCTTCCCTTCCTGTACACCACCAATAAAGCGGAGACCTTTATGCAAAACATCAGGCCCGTCACAGACCCAGTGTAACCAAGTGCCCCAATGAATGTTATGTTTCATCCATAGCTGTGTAGTTTTAATGCCCGGGTCGCAGCAGTGGGCTTCCAGCTGGAACGCTAAATTGGGTTCACTGCCACGGCTCGTAAGTGCTTGTGGGGCCAGTGTGATTTTGCTTCTGCACCTGTGGAGGTAGCAAGCAAGGAGCCATGGGTGTGCCTGTGTTTCAGCATGTATGGAAGCAAAGAAAACCTCGCCGAGACACAGGTGCACCTGCAAGCCCAATTTAGTTTCCAGGTAGAAGCCTAATGCTGCCAGGTCATGACATTTCATAATTTTTTCCAGTTCTTTTTCTTTGACTCTGGCATCTCCTGGTACAGCAATATCAATAAACTGTACCGTCAACAACCGTGATATCTGGCTTGTTGTGTTCCAAATGATAATGTTATTGGAGGAAGCTGCAAATTTTGATGTGTTTTGTGCAATTCTTGGATATGGTATCAAGTGCCCCAATAACAATGGGTAGCACTGTTTTATTATTATTATTATTATTATTATTATTATTATTATTATTATTATTGTTGTTGTTGTTGTTGTTATCATCATCATCATCACAGCAAATGAGATTTATATGCTGTATTTCGTATCATAATATCACAAGTCGAACACTTCCCAAGCGCCTAGGACTGTGTGATGTTATTCCAGATTCTGGGCCACAGTTGCCTGGGGGGACAGAAGTGATGAAATTCTATGTCTTTTCCCCCCCTCATCATTGCACTCAGCAATAGATTTCAGTGAAAAACCAAACGGCACATTTTAAAGTCCCATAATTACATATAGATACACCTTTCAAAAACCTTGGGTCTCACAGACCTTCCAAAGCATGCTGTCACACTTTTGTGAAATGATAAAGAAACATGTTTATACAGTGTCTTTTATTCCCAGTCCATTCCACTTATAATAGAACCCAAACTCTAGCATGAGGTAAAGGGTATTCAAAGAGGAAGTCAAGTGATGAAATCAGACATTGTGGCTTAAAGCAGGAGATGAGAGCACATAGTCTTTAATTTGTTCAGCTTCCCTAGTAAAGAATGCTGGGCAGAAAGATAGATCAGGAGAGAACTTCTCTTCAATGTACAACGTCCCTGCCCCCACTTAACTTTTGAGGTATGGCTCCAGCGTATCACTGAAAAGTCCACTTTTGCTGTAAAGAGACAACTTCTATGAAAGTGAGAATAGATTAGTTCTCTATACTGGGATCCCCAACTCCCAGTCTGTGGACCAGGGGCATGCCAGAAACTGGGCCATGCAAACAAGTGAAGCCCCATCTACGTGAAGCCAGCAGCAGAGGAAACCACGTCCCTTCTGATCCATGGAAAACCCTCTCTCCATGGAACTGGTTCCTGGTGCTCAAAAAGTTAGGGGGTTGTGGCTCTATACTTTGATTTATAACCATTCACATTTAGCAACCTTTCAAAGTTACAACAGCAAGGGGAAAAGTGGGCTTATAACAGTCCTTGCCAGGCAGAGATTGCACTTACCGGCCACTACCAGTATGGTCTCCGGGACTGTTGTGCGCACATGCATGTCCAGTGGGTGCGCATATACCTATCAGTGCAAGATTTGGCTTCTGCACATGTGCAGCAAGCAAAATCTCATGCGAGGACACTTTCTTTGCTTTCGCGCATACGCAGAAGCCAAAACAATGCCGAAAACCAGTGAAATCTCATGTACATCTCAATTTCCGCTACCAGAACCCTGGTCCCAGCTTACTGGGTGCAACCCACTACTGGTCCTTGTGTTCATCACCATCGCAACATCTCCATGGGTACAGGATAAGTCGAGGATTACCTGTAAATCCTTTCAATACATGCTCTACAGATGAATGAAGGTTAGAAGGTGGCACATGTTATAAGCCAAGATATAAACCACAGGCAAATATTCATTGAATTCCATCTTCTGTTCATGTTAAGGGTATTGGTCTGCAATGAAGCATGCAATGAACCTGCACTTCTTATAAATATGTTCTCTGCCACACGACTTTTGCTGTACGATATAGAGAGGTGAATCCCACTCGATGGCATTGATGCAGGATGGCTGGGTATAAACTCTTGCACATCATTATTATTCTGATAGCCCCATGTTGCTAGCAGTTCATTACATACCCTGGTTTTGCTTTTCAGAAACAGGGTATGCTTTTCCCACAGCTGCAGTCTAAGCAATATATTTTGTCCATTCAGAGCAAAGATGTCCTGACTTAAATACTAAACTATCCCGTGAAAGTGGTTTATGGTTCATTCTTCAGGAATGGCTTTTCATACAATATTTCAGAAATAGCAATCCCTTTTCCCAGAAAGGGACAAAATGGATGTAGGCTGTACAATTCTGCCAAAGATTGCACTTGATCAAAACCAAAAGCCTAAATGCCGACCGACCTTATACTCTGAAAAATAAACAGAGCCAGGACGGGGTCAAGGCCAAAGCTAAATGCAATTAAAATTATACTAATTGAATTTAAATTAAACTAGGAACAGTTGATATAATTGTTCACATATTTTGAAGAATGAAAATACTTTCTGATGAATAAAAGGACAATTCTAAACTTGGGTTCTGCTGAAAGCAGAATGGAGTTACAACACAGTTCACAAAAGATAAATCTGTTAAAATGCATTTCAGCATTGTAATAGAAAGCCCGCATTGGCATTAAAGGGCAGCGTAATGCATAGGATTATGGCACATATAACTTCTTTCATATTTTAGCCATCAGGAGAGCAGATGCCAAATTCTGCCAACTAACTGAGCTAATCCTGACTTCTCCAAAATTACATCATCCAAATGGCCAACAGCTTTATATGTTTCCCCCGTAAGATTTATTGTTGGACAAAAGCTCTTTGTGCGAGTCAGTCCTTTCTCCAGCCAGCACTAAATCCAGGAAGCAGCTAGCCCCCTGCCAGCACCCCCACCTCATCTTCAGACTCCTTATTTTTCAATTTACCTTCTTCTTATTCTCCATGTTTTAAAAACAAATACTCAAGGTTGACACTGTTGTGCAAGGAAAAAGAAGAAACCAAGATTGCACAGTGTCTTTGCTTCTGTTTTGGCAGGGGACTTAGAGTTTGGGGGTCAAGATGAAGCAGGAATTCCTGCCAAAGGAATGTCACTAAATCCAATAGCTCCAGAGAAATTGTTGTAAAGTTGCCAAGAACAAGAATTGAACTTATTTAGTGGCAGAGTAACCCTACTTTCCAAGATGGCTAGAGGCTACATGATATTGTGTAACACTATGAAGGAGGGATAATGTGGAGAGAAGTATCAACCACAACCCCTGTTGAAGAAATTAACTGTCCACCACTTCACGCCATCAGCAGCCCTTCTAAAAATTGTGATCTGTTCTGTTGCCCTGGTGAGCTATGCACGCAGTATTCTTCCATGCTATCCAGCATTTCCTGCCCTAGATTCGCTCTAATGGCTCCTTTGGTTGGGTGAGCTAACCAGAGGGACTTCCTTTCTGGCTTCTAGATGCTTTGGATGTCCAGCTTCATCATCATTCTTAGTACCTTAGGTTAACAGAAGATATTTCCCAGAAGGGGAAGATGCAGATTGATAAACAACAATCCCCATTTCATATTTAATTTTGAAATAGCTATAGAGAAGACAACCACAATGGAGCATTTTGACAACAATAGAAGCAACAGTAAGGGAAAATGGCCTAAGGAAAAGTTCATTAAAAACACATGGGTGAATATATCAATTTCATCTTTGATGGAGAGAGTCTGATGGAAACAACCTTGTTATGTCTACGGAGAGTCTACAGAGAGAGGCGGCATACAAATCCAATAAATAAATAAATAAATGAATGAATGAATGAATGAATGAATGAATGAATGAATGAATAGGGAGGGAGGGAGGGAGGTAAGTAAGTAAGTAAGTAAGTAAGTAAGTAAGTAAGTAAGTAAGTAAGTAAGTAAGTAAGTGGCAATGCACTTTTCTGTGCATACATACAAAAGAGCCAGAGTCAGTGATGCTGTATCCATGCTTTCCTCATTCTGCCAATAGCAACAAGCTCCTGACAATGTCCATGTAAGAATGTGTAAATGATGGGTGGCTACCCTGTTTTCCCCAAAATAAGGCATCCCCTGATAATAAGCCCAATCAGACTTTTGAGTGCATGGCAATAAGGCCAACTGCTTATTTCAGGGTGAAAAAAAATATAAGACAGGGTCTTATTTTTGGGGAAACATGGTAAATGAATCAGGAAAATAAAGTATAAACATTTAAAGTTGATTGGAATTTGATCAGAACTGTGAGGAAATAAATGGAAAGCATAGTGCCACTATCTTAACGTTTTGTGTTCAGCACTTAAAATCAGCATTCTTTGCTTGCTGAGTAACTATTAAAATAATTATAATCATATGTTATCAATGTACTGCTGTTTAACTCACTGATAACTTCTAATTATGCTCTATAGGCAATACCATAACATGACCTTGCAGGTTGGAATCAAAAATATTGAGTTTAAGAAGATAAAGCGTTACTTTAATTCTTTATGTCCCCATCTTAATAATAAACAACCATTTAGGACTTTAGGGGGGGAATAGCTTTTTTATTCTGCCTTTCTTTTTGAGTTATGAATCAAGGCAGCAAACACACCAATACTCTTTCCTCCTCCTATTTTCCCTATAACAACAACTCTATGAGGTGAGTTGGGGGTGAGTTGGGAGAGGCCAAAGTTACCCAATCAACTTTCATGTCTAAGGTAAGACTAGAACTCATAGTCTCCTGGTTTCTAGGCCAGCATTTTAACCACTTCACCAAACTGGTTCTCAATTTTGGTAGAATTAAAGTGTAATAGGAAGAAAAAATTAAATTAAAAAGAAATAAAAATTTCAACCAATAATCCAGAACCATGTTTTAGAATTCTAGAATAGAGCCATCCAGCCATTCCCTTTCAGGAAAACTGATGATTACAGAACACAGGAAGTCCTCCCGCTGTGCCCTCCACATATTCTTACAGTTATATACTGTATAAAGTTATTTTCAGTCTTCTCTCAATTGAATGACACATATGGTATTGCCCTTTGTGATACAAGGGTTCTCTATATGAAATACACATACACAAGGAATGATATCTTGAAAGTAATGCAGATGAAAAACACAACTTATTTTGTAGGTTTTTCAAGAGTCCAGCAATGTTGTACCCTAGCCTAATAAGGTTACAAAACTTTCGCCAGACCCATCCTTTAATACAGCTCATCTGTTTGGAACCCATATCGCATCTCAGACATTAACACCCTTGAAAATGTTCAAAGATACTTCACAAGAAGAACCCTTCATTCCTCCACTCGAAACAGAATACCCTACGAAACTAGACTTACAATCCTGAGTCTTGAAAGCTTAGAACTACGACACCTTAAACATGATCTAAGTATTGCCCACAAGATCATATATTGCAATGTACTGCCTGTCAAGGATTACTTCAGCTTCAGCTTCAACCACAACAACACAAGAGCACACAACAGATTCAAGCTTAACATTAACTGCTCCAAACTTGACTGTAAAAAATAATACTTTAGTAATCGGGTTGTTGAAGCGTGGAACTCATTACCGGACTCCGTAGTATCATCCCCTAACCCCCAATATTTTACCCTTAGACTATCCACGGTTGACCTCTCCAGATTCCTAAGAGGTCAGTAAGGGGTGTACATAAGCGCACTAGAGTGCCTTCCGTCTCCTGTCCTATAGTCTCTCCTATATCTCATATTTCTTCTCTACTATATCCTCTATAACCTTCATTGTGTATTATTGTGTATTGGACAAAATAAATAAATAAAATAAATAAAGGTAATTCAGCCTTCCCCACTCCAGATGGGGACTACAATTCCCAGAATCCCTAGGCCACATATAATCCTAGACATTGTAGTCCCACACTTCTTGTGGGTGCAATGTTGGAAAGCCCTTTGCATAATGTATGAGAAATGGAAACATTACTCCCTGCCCTCCCCATCAGCTAAAATCGGAGAGCTGAACTGTCATCCCATGTATTTCTTTGACAAAGAATTAAAATGAAGGACTCCTCATTCTTCTCAGTGAAATATTTTGACAAATCTCACTGTAAAAATTGTATAGATTATAATAGCTGTCATACCCTACCCTACAATTTAAAGATCCTAGAGACACTTACAATTAATACATCATCTTGACATTGAGAATGAAATTGTTAAGTCATTTTCCACAACAGACACTTGTTACTTGATAATACATGATGGATAATTGTGAAGCTATTTCATAATCCAACACAAGGCTTGGAAAAGAACATTTCACATTTTGCATGTATTAGGCATTTATCATAGCTGAGGAAGGCATTTTTCCATTTGATAAATCCTCACTCAACACATTATCTACACTGATGAAGTACATTTGTATACTTGCATGTATATGTGGAGAAACAGAATTTTTTCAGATGACACATATAAATTTTAAAAAACCCTACTTTTCAGTATGTGATAATACCCACTAAAATGTGCAGTATTTAATTTATCAAACCTACGGATAGTGAATGAACAAAGGTAAAAATAACAGGCTAGTTATAAACTAGTACTATGATGATGACATTGTGAATTATTTAAAAAGGGCATATTCAATGTGACCACAAAGCCATCAATCATAATAGACATTGATGAGAAAAAGAGGTTTCAGTCACTTCCTATCTGCCATGAGAACAATTCTATCTCACAGGTAGCTGTGAAGTGCCAAGTGACCCTGTGTCACTTGCATTGTTGCTCTAGCCTTTGAACGGAGAGAGTAGATTCTCTCAATATTAGAATCGAATGAGTAAATAAATTCTCAGTTCACTGCCACACTCCTTCAGAGTGCACACTTCAATTTGTCTAACAATAGAGAGGACAGAAAAGCAGAAATCTCTTAAAGCAGGGATGAATTTTTTATGGAATGTTCAAATCCTGCTGCAAAGAATGAGGTTTTAAATGGTAGCAACCCTTCTTTTAGCCAAAGTCCCCTGGGACAAAATCTTCTGGAAATTTTTTTGTATTGAATTCACACAGGGCTTTCCAAATACTTCCTTTACATAGAAACATTCTGCTTTAAAACACACATACACACAGCAGTCCATTGTATACCCTGATCTTTAAGGAGAGAAAATTAAAATGCAATAATTAAAAGGAAGGTGTAGAAATTTTTTTTAAAAAGGGAATTATCTAACAAGGATATAATATCATTCTACTCAACATTTACTTAGAAATGAATGATCCCAAATATTTATTTTGTTTTCTCATAACTGCAAAAGATAAGGCATCAAAACATCAGTGTTAAAATCTCCAGCCTTCACTTTAATCCCCAACATCTGTACCCAAAGTGTCTCAGGAATTATTTAATAATGAATTCTGTCTGAGATTCTATAGATCCCATGCCTAACATAGATAATAGTAGCATTACACTAAGCCATGGTTATTTGTTGGTCTTCGCTGAATAAACTGCAGTTCACCAACAGCAATGATTTGATTCACAGAGCAGACAAGCCAACCCCAAATAAATCCTATGATGGCTTAATGTCATGGGTAAAACCTGCTATGGACAGAATTAGCTATACCAATGATATAACTCAGTATGACAGTTTCTAGACCTGGGTTCTACAACTTTGGCAACATTAAGACTTGTGGACTTCAACTCCCAGAGTTCCTCAGCCATCTTTCCAGGCTGAGGAACTCTGGGAGTTGAAGTCCACAAGTCTTAAAGCTGCCAAGGTTGCAGACACCTATTCTAGACCTCTTCTAAAAAGGGACCCATTGCCATAGCTGCATGCCATATATCCAAGCTTCATGAGCTGATAGCCTGATATTAGCATGGGGATGGGAGGATGGAAATGTTGGAATGTAAGGAAGAAGGGGAGGATGAAAGCCCAGCTGAACCTTGTGAGAAGCTATAGCCAGCCAAGGTCAAATAACAATATGCAAAGCTGGGAACTGAGCAACTGTTTCCTGAACAATATACAAGCACCTGATTGGACCTTTGTAGATAACTGGGGAATAGCCAAGGTAGAAGAAGAAACTTTCCTTTGTGTTGTTTGCACAGAAAATCTCAGATTCATCTTTCTTTCTTTCTTTCTTTCTTTCTTTCTTGTTTGTTTGTTTATTTATTGGATTTGTATGCCGCCCCTCTCCATAGACTCGGGGCAGCTAACAACAGTAATAAAAACAGCATATAGAAATCCAATATTAAAACAGTTAAAATCCTCATTATAAAACCAAACATACATACAGACATACCATGCATAAAATTGTAAAGGCCTAGAGGGAAAGAGTATCTCAGTCCCCCCCTGCCTGGCAGCAGAGGTGGGTTTTAAGAAGCTTACGAAAGGCTTCTTATACTACTTCTGTAACCATTTAACTCTTGGAAAAACAAATGGCGAGGAGTCTTTCTTTGTTAGACGACTGACAGGCACGGTTGACACCCATCCTGAACAACCAAAGAATTCAAAAGCAATCTTCAATATTTTGAAGGCTTTTTTCAGTTAGCACTGAAAAACTGACCATATGGAAGATCTAGTTGGACGGTAGAATAGGAACCAAAGTAATACATGGTTCTTCAATGCTCACTCTACATGGCAGATTTAAACTAAAATGGTTGAGACAAATCCTTATCTAATTTGAATGGGAGAATTTATTTTTGTTTGTCCTCAAGATGTTAGAAATTTTTGAAAGAAGTAGGGCTTACTATTTTGTTTCGGGTTTTTTAGCCCTGCAATCATCTAGGGGAGACTGTTAAAATGAGGACTGGCTGGTTGGATTAACTGTAAGAACTTTTCGAAACATATTTCAAACAAAGAGTTCATTAAAACAAAAAATTGGGTTAAAAAACCCAAAACTAGTTCTCTTTCTCAACATCAAGCATCAAGAAGATTATAGAAATTCTGAACACTTAGGGAACTGAAGCTCACTACTACCAAGACAGGTATCCTTTAGATAAATCATTTAGAGATGAAGTTTAATCTGTTTATGTTAATCACATTTTTTTCTGAAGAAACTAAATCAAGCCTCATGATCAGGGGTGTCAAACTGGCAGCCTATGGGCTGCATGTATCATGTGCAGGCCATGCCCACCTCAGTTCCACGGAGGGAATAAAGGTCATGAAATATCACATGATGGCAATGTGACACCGCAAGTTTGACACCTGTGCTCAAGATGATTAGGGGGTGCCTTTATCTTCTTTGCTGATGTGCTACTTCCTAAATGAAAGGAAATCTGGCCTCAGTGACCCCAAGCTTCCCTTAGATGCTTATAACATGCTCTATCCCAGGGGGTCTCCAAACTTGGCAACTTTAAGACTTATGGAGTTCAACTCCCAGAATTCTCCAGCCAGCATGGACATCTAGGAATTGAAGTCTGCAAGTCTTAAAGTTGCCAAGTTTGGAGACTCCTGCTCTATTCTTTACTGTCTTTGAAAATAAATTCAAAATTACAGCTAACTTGAATGTGAATCGTAGTGGCTTTCAATCTCTTTCTGAGCCCAGTCTTAGGCTACAATTTTCAACTATAAAGTTCCAAATATTTGAAATCAGGATCTCTAAAAATATACTATCTGTCCACTCTATGAAAGGAGTCAAAATGAGAGACAATGTGGTGTATCAGTTAAGGAGTTAGGCTAGGGAGGAATATGTTCAAGTATCAGCCTACGCAATGGAAATTCATTGAGTCATATTGGACATGTCATTATCAATAAACCTCACTTAAAGTGGTATGGATGCTCTTTTGAGTTTCTGGAGGAAGTATGGTGTCTTCTGCCTCATGTATCGCAGTGACCAGTTGGCCTTCTCCAGGTCCCATTGGCCAGGCAATGTCATCTGGCAGGGCCTAGGGAAGGAGCCTTCACTGTGGCAACTTTGGAACCAATTCCCTGCAGAGATTCGTACTGCCCCCATCCTCCTGGTCTTTTGCAAGTCCATGAAGACCCATCTTTGCCAGCAGTCATGGCAGCCATGAGTGTTAAGAACCAACTCTGGCTGATGTTATGAATAAATAAATCTAGTTGAATGAATGTGGATGGCTGTGTTTTTTTTTAGGAATAATGGGTTTTAGAATTCGTAGTATTTTTAGTATTGGATTTCTCATGCGGTTTGTATTTGTATTTATACTGTTGTAAGCCGCCCTGAGTCAGTCAAGAAGGGCGGCATAGAAAAACAAACTAACTAACAAGTAAACCCATATACACTAGGTTGGTAGATTAGGCTGAGACGTACAGATTCCCCCCACAAATGGCCCATCCCTACTGAATTGTACAGATATATTAAAATCATGCTTTTTGAACTCTGAAGGCCCCCAATGGATTTTAAGATTAGTTTTGCTTCTTTAAAAGAACTTTGAACAATTCTTCTTCCAAAGTGTAAATAATTTTTTTAAATAAGAATTTTTTTAAAAAAATGTAATAAGTGAATCATAATAAAATTATTTTCATTCCTTCATTACAAAAGGAGGGGGTAGATTACCTTACGAGTTCTTTATTGATACAGGTGAAATGAAATGGTAACATTGTGAAGGAAAGACTAATTGAATACCTCACAGTAGCTCAACTTGGGAGTGTATGTGTGCCAGTTTCTTGCTTCAAAGCTTGTTCATTCTCCTCCTTTGAGTTCCTTTCCTTAATCTCCCTTCCATTTTCACCTCTGCACAGCCTCACCTAGTTCTCTGGAGTGGGAAAAGAAGAGCACCACCACTTAATTGCTAATAACAGGTAAATCAACGGTAAAAGGGAAACTAATTAATTTCCTCATTCAGTTTTATTTTACTGTTAGTGTTTTGAGAAAATATAACAAAACCCCATTAGTGTTAAGGTAGGATCATGAAACAACATAATATAATGCAAGGAAGACATTTAGTAGTGTCGAGGAATGTTAAATTACTAATTAACTCCAAGTTACTGTATAACAAAGCATAGTAATTTACAGGATTATTGCAACGTGAAACATAGAATGGCACAAGGGTCAGCTAAGGCGCATTTTCTTCTATATCCTTCCCCCACCCAAGTGCAAAATTCTTCTCATATTAAAATGGACCGTCTTCTTTACCCAGAGTTCAATGCTGCTAATTAGCTGCTGTGGAGGTGTTTTACTAGTCATTTTGCCCCAGCTCTGTATTAAGCTGGCAGCGTCGCCAACTGCTCAAGGTTCCCCCTGCTCAGAGGATCATCCAGCTGTCTACCTCTTACTCCCATGGCATGCCATTCCACTGTCGCCTGCCAAGCCAAGCTTCTGTGCAAAGGAATTGCCAATAAAAAAGACAATGTAACAAATCTAATATTAAAAAATAATCTAAAACCCCCAATTTAAGAGACCAATCATACAAACAAGCATACCATGTATAAATTCTATAAGCCTAGGGGGAAGGGAAAAAATTTCAGTTCCCCCATGCCTGACGACAGAGGTGGGTTTTAAGGAGCTTGCGAAAGGCAAGGAGGGTGGGGGCAACTCTGATATCTGGGGGGAGATGGTTCCAGAGGGTCGGGGCCGCCACAGAGAAGGCTCTTCTCCTGGGTCCCGCCTAATGACATTGTTTAGTCGATGGGACCCGGAGAAGGCCAACTCTGTGGGACCTAACCGGTCGCTGGGATTCGTGCGGCAGAAGGCGGTCCCGGAGATATTCTGGTCCGAAGTTAAGTAAAATGGTTGTTAAATCTGACTTCCCCATTGACTTTGTTGTCAGAAGAGTGCACAAAGTGATCACATGACCCTGGGACACCGTAACTGTCAAAAATACATACTAGTTGTCAAGTGTCTAAATTTTGATCAGGTAACCATGGTGATATGGGACAGACTATTTATGGGACTGCCTCCTCCCCCATACCTCACTGTGGCCAGTAAGAGCCCACAGAGTTGGCCTTCTCCAGGTCCCGTCTGCCAAACAATATCAGTTGGCAAGATCTCAGGGAAGAGCCTTCTCTGTGGTGGCTCTGACCCTTTGGAATCAGCTGCTTTCAAAGATCTGCATTATTTCCACCCTACCCATCTTCCGGAAAGCTGTTAAGACCTGGCTTTTCTGGCAGGCCTGGAATTAGGCTGATTATAAGTATGTATGTTTTTTATATGATTGTTATTATCGATTTTTATTATTAGATTTTAACAGTTTTTATTGTTGTTGTATTTATTCCGATTGTTAGCTGCTCAGTGTCCGTTTGGAGTGACAGGCATATAAATACTATCTATCTATCTATCTATCTATCTATCTATCTATCTATCTATCTATCTATCTATCTATCAGTCAATATTACAATAGTCATAAATTGAAAAACAATCATAGAGCTCTTTTCCCCCCAGATTTTTTTGTCATTGTAACTTCAAACAGTCACTAAACTAATGGCTGTAAGATGAGGACTACCTCTATACATACTTGAGATATCCACACCTATGCTTATGCATACATGCACACATTTATGCATGTTTGTATACCAACACATATGCATGCACACCCATGCACACACAAAATCTGAAATTTTTATTCTACAGAGATACGACTAATCAAACCCCAAGGATTTCTACAATCTGTTTAAACATTTATTTAACCAAGGAAGGAAGGAGAGCTATCTTTTAGTTTTACCTAAATATATAAGAAGAATGCCATAACTTTGATTAATAATGGATTAAATAAACCTTCCACACATCAAAGGCAGGAAGGAGTGCTGTCTCCAGAAGAGCAGGGCTATCAAATGCCACTTTGTTGTCTTAAATGGAGCTCAGATCTGCAGAGCTCCATAGCATTCTGCACATGAAAGTTGGAAGTTATATGTAAGGGGAGCATTTAGAAAGAGAACGAAAGGAAAGAAATTACTCTTATCTCTCCCAAACAACCCCCCCCCCCTTTTCTTTTTAATTAAACAAACATGGAATAGATTAAAAAACACTAGGGGGAAAAATGAGATAATCTTACAACTGCCCAGCCTTGCAGGCTTTATGACTAATTTATGTTTAACCTTCTTGAGAATTTACGATCAGAATACACTTTTCTTGTGAAATTCAAAGCTGCTGTCACTGGCAACCAAAGAGTTTTAGGAGGGATTGTCCCCACTCCCACCCCGCCTCTCTGAAAGTGGCTGTGGGAGAACTTGGGACATGTAATAATCATCATTAGGTTCAGACCAACAGCATTAGAGATTATTCTGACCTGAAAGACCCACATTCTTCAATATTCCATCTGGGCCTGAATGAAAGAGTTTGTGCAGTTTTGCCACTTCTCTTCCTTGTGGTTTATACCTGTTCCTCCAGGTAAAAATGTTTCTCATAACATTTTAGCCTTCTTCTCATTCCTACTTTGAGAACAATGTCCCATCTGTTGTGGTTGGCTCTGGCCCAGCTCCTGCCCCAGGGAATGGGGAGGTGGATGCAGGGGAAAATTCAACATGTCTCAGGCCTGTGTTATTGCCGACAGAATCAGTTCAGAGTTTAGTTTCCTCGGATGAAGAAGAAGGTGGGAGTGACTCGGCAGAGGAGGGCTTGTCACACAGCCAAGGCAGTCAATCTTCCTTATCTTCTATAGCTTCATATGTTGACATTTTGGACCCACGCAAGCGCAGAATTATGCGTAGAAGAGACCAAGTAAGAACATATTACAAGAAATAAGGGAGGCCACCTGTGTTTGGGTGGGGCTCCATTAATTAGGGGTGCTGCTATAAATAGCAGCATGTGGGTTTAGCCATTGAGGAAGAATATCTGTTGTAGTTTCATCAGGAATCTTGTGTGCTGGACTTTGTTGCTTTTTCATGCCTTTGAAACCAAAGCAGAGCAGCATGTATGTGTGTCTCCCTTTGTTGGAAGAAGAAGGGGTGTGAAGTTTCTCCACAGCTGCTGGCTAAGTAGGGGAAGAGTGTTTTGGGAAGAGTGCTTTTTGCAATACAAAAAGAGTGCTTAGTTTATTTTGACTTTTGTGATAAAGAACATTGTTTTGAATTTTCAAACGTGTGTGTGTGTGAAATTTGTATCCTTGAATTTTTGGGAGGCTCCTATCAGAGAGCCCAAAAGAACACCATCTATATTTTTTTTTCCCTGCTCATCAATTTGGAGGGACAATTTTAGGAAGTCATTTATAAATCCAGCTTTACTTCTTAGTGCCCTTTTCCTTAAACAGAAAAGCCTCACTGGGTAATTTCTCTACCTAAAGCGAATATCATTTTTTGTTTCCCTATTTTGAACAAATCAGCAGCAGGAATGGATCAGATTCCTTTGCTTAAACTTGCCATTGCCTCTCCTGACTAATTTGACCAACAACTCAAGAGGGAGTCACAGTCCCTGTTGATTTTCTCAAAACCATCCTGAATTATACATGTCTTTCCAAGTAGGAGTCTTTTGCACAAACCCTTTCCTTTCAGGATTGCACACTTACTGCATTGTGTTCCTCAATCCACCCGTTTTTTTTAAAGAGGCTTTCAAAGAACACAAACATGGCAATTAATAAATACAATGAGCAAAATGAAACTGCTCAATTGCAAACAGTTTCTCAGCTATATGGCTGCTCCATTTCTATTTCAGAGCAAAAGGCAGTCTGCAAGGGCACTCTCCTTATCCCTTTCCTCATCCCCCATTCCATATGTAGTCTGTCAGACTATAACAATGTTCTGGCTTCCCTTTTCTCAGGTAACTCTGAGCCAATCACTATATCTCAGTGTAACCTACCAGCTAAGTCTTTGCAGTAGGGCTAAATTGAGGAAGTCTTCCAGCGTTTGCCCAGGTTCGCCTGGTGCACCAGTTGCGGCCCTATTTGGACCGGGAGTCACTGCTCACAGTCACTCATGCCCTCATCACCTCGAGGCTCGACTACTGTAATGCTCTCTACATGGGACTACCTTTGAAAAGTGTTCAGAAACTTCAGATCGTGCAGAATGCAGCTGCGAGAGCTATCATGGGCTTTCCTAAATATGCCCATGTCACACCAACACTTCGCAGTCTGCATTGGTTGCCGATCAGTTTCTGGTCACAATTCAAAGTGTTGGTTATGACCTATAAAACCCTTCATGGCACCGGACCAGAATATCTCCGGGACCGCCTTCTGCCGCACGAATCCCAGTGACCAGTTAGGTCCCACAGAGTTGGCCTTCTCTGGGTCCCATCAACTAAACAATGTCATTTGGTGGGACCCAGGGGAAGAGCCTTCTCTGTGGCGGCCCCGACCCTTTGGAACCAACTCCCCCCAGATATCAGAGTTGCCCCCACCCTCCTTGCCTTTCGTAAGCTCCTTAAAACCCACCTCTGTCATCAGGCATGGGGGAATTGACATTTTCCCTCCCCCTAGGCTTATAAAATTTATGTATGGTATGCTAGTATGTATGATTGGTTTCTAAATTGGGGTTTTTTAAATTAACTTAAATATTAGATTTGTTTACATTGTATTATTATTGCTGTGAGCCGCCCCGAGTCTGTGGAGAGGGGCGGCATACAAATCTGATTAATAAATAAATAATAAATAAATAAATGTCAGGGGCCTCAAACTCCTGGAAGAGACGTAGACTTATGAAGTAAAAAGGAGTACATATTTATGTTCAATCAGGATAGGACATATTTGGAACAGTGAGCATCTCTTGGAATTTAACTCAGCTGTACAAAAATAGTACACTCTGGCTTAAGGAATGTTACTCAAATTGCCTTCTCCTTTGAAGATGCAGGAGAAGAGCAGGCAGAAATGGAGGTGGAGTTAAGTGTATCATTAGTTTGGAGTCCTTTGGTTTTTACAAGTGCTCAAAGTCCAACCCCTCTTGAATTCCATTGATCTTTCACCAATACCAATTTAGTGTTGAACTTTAGTTTCTTATGTATCAGCTTGAATAGGATGCAACACTAATTTATTTGTTTGTTTGTTTGTTTTGTTTGTTTGTTTGTTTATTTATTTATATGCCGCCACTCTCCAACGACTCAGGGCGGCTCACAGCATATAAAAAGAACAATGGAATACAAATCCTAAATCCAATTAATATGAAACCCATTTATCCCATCTAAAATTCCCATTACAGTATATTAAAAATCAATCATACCCACTCAACAACAACATACATATCATTAATCGGCCAAGGGCCTAGAGTCTAATGGCCCCAAGCCTGGCGGCATAGATGAGTCTTTAGCCTCTTATGGAAGGTGAAGAGGGGTCAGTACAAATCTCTGAGGGGGAACTGATTCCAGAGGGCCGGATCCCCCACAGAGAAGGCTCTTCCTCTAGGTCCCACCAAATGATATTGTCTAGTTGACGGGACCTGGAATAGGCCCACTCTGTGGGACCTAACCGGTCGCTGGGATTCATGCAGCAGAAGGCGGTCGCACAAGTAATCTGGTCTGATGTCATGTAGAGCTTTAGAGGTCATAACCAACACCATGGACACTATGAATGGTCCTGAATCTTTTACAACTGTCAGAAAGTGGTTCTAAAGCAAAATCCAGGTAAGGAAAAAAACGAAGACATGTTCTCTGCCTACTACTAATATACTTTTTTTTTCTATTTTAAACCTTTGCTGAAACTTGCAGTCACCATCTCTGACTCATTTGACCCCTCTCGTAAGTCAAGATAGAATCACAGTCTCTACTGAGTTCCTCAAAAACATGATGAATTAACATATCTTTCTAAGTAGGAATCTGTTACATGATTGCATCAATAGACCACTCAATTTTTCACTTGAGAAATGTTTTGTGTTTCTTCCTTTACATGGGTTGCATTGTCATCTCTTGATACATTTTGGGAAGATGGGTTGATTAAATCCCACTGAAGCTGTCTAAGGTAATGGGATTTAGTAAGCCTGAAAGCATGTAGAATCACAGGCTGCACTGTAGACCTTCTATCCATTGGAATTCCAAGATATGCAATCAGGTGAATGAACTCATTTGTGCTTCAATTGCACATGAAAACTGCAGTAGGAAGTAACAGCATTACTTGAAAGAAGTATAAAATTCTATGTCCTGATAGGATAAACTCAAAGGCTATCAAAACTGTGCAGCAACACTAATATGAAAGAAGTATTAGATTTAACTTTGCTCTGGAAAGTTACACACAACTGCCTATTCCGATTTAACTGTTCTAAATCAGTTTAAAAGCATTCAACAGTCACTGAAGAAACTTTATTTTCCAGATCCAATTAATCTTAAAAGTGCAATCTTAAATCTGGTTTCATTTGTTTCCTCCAAAAGACAATATGCAGTAATAAAGGATATTATTCAACACTTATAAGAATCTTATCACCTTGGCAAGAAGGTTTCTTCCTCAGTATCTGCTTTGTTATCTACTTCTATTTATATAACTAATGTTAAATGAAGAAAAATACATTTTTTGAATTTAGAATGTCTTTGATTTTAATCGGTAAAACTAGATTAGTAAAGCAATTAGGACCATCAAAATTGGGTAGGCCCATGGTAATGAATCTTTTCAGGCAACACCATCAACAAATTCAAAGCACAAACAGAAGAAAAAATGGGTAGGAAAATTTGTTTACTCATTCAAGTATCTTTACTCAACTCAAATTTTATTCAGAAAAGTGGTAGTCACAAGATGCCTCCTCAATAATTTAGGATGATTTCATCATTACCTAATAATTATGTTCAGCCTATAACACTTTCTTCATCCTCACCTTCTGGAAGAATTTTTAGAAGGCTAGCAAGTTCAATATGTGTATGTGTACACTCTGTTTTTAATTGCATTATTCAAACTTAAAATGATTAAATGTATTATGGTAGATAAGAGCATAACTTAGCGAACCAACAAATGGATAATCACTGTGGACATGCTGCTCGTTATTGATTGGATCAGTGTTTTCAACAGATTTTCCATATTTCTGCTTAACTTTGAGCACATTATAATTGCATCCCTGTTGAGTGGCTGCTTAAAAACCCATCTGTATGTGGGGATATTACCATCACGTTTGAATCACAAAATGAGACCATTTTAAAGATCATGCCATGCAGGCTTCTAAAATAGTGTTATCAATAACAGTGATAATAGCAATCATGGCATGTCTTTGTTCTGTGTTTCTGTTGAGGAACATCTCAATTTCTGTATGACAGCTATCAGGATGGTAGCACCATGAAACCAGAAGACTTCTCTGCCAAATAGGATCCCAGCTTACACTTGATTGCTCTTATTTGATCACCCGCAGTCAACAGTGTAACAGTCATTCAGTCAAGTCTATAAAGTGAAGATACATCCTACATTAGCCATTGGACCATCACTGAAATGGTAGGACTGATCATCAATCTGTAGTTCTGTTGTCTTCTTCGCAGGAAGTCTAACATAACTGACAAAATAACCATACTGATATTGCACACTGTTGCAAGTCTATTGCACACTTTGCAAATAATCTGCAAACATGGCATACTTACCTGGTTCAGCAAACTCATGACAATTTTCCAGCTCACATATAGGAAAAATGATAGCATGGACAAAGAGGAAACAATGAATTTCCAGAATCATTTGTGGGAACCCTACAGTTTGTCACCACATTCCATAATTATTTTGCAATTGGGAAAAGTTTTCCAACTATCTTTCAGGGACATCTGCTTTTCTTCTTTTCCTTTATTTTTGTAGATTATCTCTCCCCCACCCCCAGCTCATAATTGCATTTGTACCACAATATCAAGTGTTTGGCAATTAATGTGATAGTTAAATAAATAATGGCATAGAATAATATTGATGCCTGGACCTTTTATGAGCTTCTCCTGGTTTTTAATGAAATGAACAATAATAGAACAGAAGGTATGAAGAGTGAGCTTGTGTGATCATTATGGAATTACAGGCTATACCAATTATAATACACATTAAAGAATACTGTCAAATTAGCAGCAGCTTCAACCAGCAGCAGAAGATCACAAAAGTCACTGGTGGGCTCTGATACAACCTACTACAAGCTTCTCACCCTGCCAATAGCTTCAGAAACTGCTCACAGTAAAGGCAAAATATCATCTCATTATGTGCCGTGGAACTGAAACGACCCAATATTAAAATCTTAGGAAACTAGGGTTTGATGCCTAGACTAGATGTTTAAAATGTTTTAATCAAGGCAGTAGTCCATGAGTGTCAAACATGATCACACCACAGGCCAGATTGTGATGTATCGGGATGTTTTTTGCCTTTATGGAGCCAGGATGGGCATGTGATGTATCCGGCCTGGGGGCCACTAGTTTGACAGGCCTGCTGTAGTCCAACCTTCTCCAAGCAAATGAACTTCAAATGTGTTTTTGTCATGTGACAATTCTAGGGGTTGCTTTCACCACACATCTGGTGAGGATTGGTGAAGACTTCTCTGGACAAACTATAAAAAAGCCATGTTTTTTAGGAAAAATTTGCTGACACAATTACCTCATGAGTGATAGTAGTCTGTGGCAGAGTGTAGTCCAGATCCCGTCACAGTCTACTACTGCTATAGAAGGGAGGGGGTGCATTTCAGAGAAGCAAGAGGCAAATCTGTGCATTTCTAATAATATGCAGTTTTCCCCAAACATCTCTGGTTCTTTCATTATATAGAATAGAATAGAATAGAATAGAATAGAATTTTATTGGCCAAGTGTGATTGGACACACAAGGAATCTGTCTTGGTACATATGCTCTCAAAGTACATTAAAGAAAAAGATACATTTGTCAAGAATCATGTGGTACAACACTTAATGATTGTCATAGGGGTCAAATAAGCAATGAAGAAACAATCAATATTAATAAAAATCTTAGGATACAAGCAACAAGTTACAGTCATACAGTCCTAAGAGGGAGGAAAAGGATGATAGGAATGATGAGAAAAACTAGTAGAAATAGAAGTGCAGATTTAGTAAAAAGTCTGACAGTGTTGAGGGAATTATTTGTTTAGTAGAGTGATGGCATTTGGTACAAACCTGTTCTTGTGTCTAGTTGTCTTGGTGTGCTCTGTAGTGACGTTTCAAGGGTATCAGTTGAAACAGTTTGTGTCCAGGATGTGAGGGGTCAGTAAATATTTTCCCCGCCCTCTTTTTGACTCGTGCAGTATATAAGTCTTCAATGGAAGGCAGGTTGGCAGCAATTGTTTTTTCTGCAGTTCTGATTATCCTCTGAAGTCTGTGTCGGTCCTGTTGAGCTGCAGCACCAAACCAGACAGTTATAGAGGTGCAGATGACAGACATATGAACTGAGCATAACATGCAGCTGACACCAATGCATTAATTCCTAATGTCATAATCAAGTATAACAATCTATATGTTGCGAAAGCCACTGCCTGGCTGTCATCTGCTGAGAAGAGGAGGAGGAGCCGGGTGCCGGTGGCAGCGGAGAAAGGCGAACACTGGGGAGCTGTCAGCCTGGAGGGAGACTGGGAGGGAGGCACAAAAGGAGCTGGGGAATCCCACAAAGAGATTCCAGGGGCGGAGCTTCGACATCACATATACCGGCAGGTTGCTAAGGACGCCAAGGTGATCACTTACTGGATTCCATCCTCCCTCCATTATTCTAGTGCCGCCCCCGGAATCCAGGAAGTGATCACCTTGGCATCCTTAGCAACCTGCTGGTATACATGACGTCAAAGCTGCGCCCCCGGAATCCCATCATTTTTTATTTTAATGGATTTTTAATTTTTATTTATTTTTATAAAAAAGGACACCGCAGCAGCACCGCAAGCAAAGGGAGGTCCTTCCACGTAAAAATTTTTTAAAAAAATTTTATGTGAAAGGACCTCCCTTTGCTTGCAGCGCCGCTGCCATGTCCTTTCACGTAATTTTTTTTTTTACGAAAAAGGATGCCACAGCAGCCCAGCAAGCAAAGGGAGGTCCTTTCACGTAAAAATTAAAAAAAAAATTTTTACATGAAAAGACCTCCCTTTGAAGGAGCTGGGGAATCCCACAAAGAGATTCTGAGGGCAGAGCTTTGACGTCACATATACAGACTCAGGGCAGCTTACAACATGTTAGCAATAGCACTTTTTAACAGAGCCAGCATATTGCCCCACAATCCGGGTCCTCGTTTTACCCACCTCGGAAGGATGGAAGGCTGAGTCAACCTTGAGCCGGTGATGAGATTTGAACCACTGACCTGCAGATCTAGCAGTCAGCTCTAGTGGCCTGCAGTACAGCACTCTACCTGCTGCCTTTTACCCGACACTTCCCTGGCTGTGGCTCTTCCCCATCTCCCAAAGTTATATATACCATTACAGTAAATCTATTCAAACTAGTTTATTATGTATGACCTCTGTCTAATATTCATTGAGTATAATAGAGCCCACCTTTTTATTATTTGGTAGTATGGAGAATGTAGGAAGTTGTCCCAGGAACACAAGATCTCCCCTCAGAGCACAGTGGAGAAAAAGCCACCCACTGAGGTGGGGGCTTGTAACCATTGTTCCCACAATGTTGCATTTTGGAAAAAAATGAGTTTAATATTGAGGGGAAGAGGCAGACTATAGATTATATTGAGAATAAAATAATAACAGAGTTGGAAGGGACCTTGGAGGTCTTCTAGCTCAACCTCCTACTCCAGCAGGAAACCCTATACCAGTGATGGCAAAATTATGGCACGGGTGCCACAGGTGGCATGCAGAGCCATATCTGCTGGCATGCGAGCCGTTATGCTAGTTCAGTTCCAATGTGCATGTGCGTTCCAACCAGCTGATTTTTGGCTTGCCCAGAGGCGCTGGGAAAGCATTTTTGGTTTCCGGGGGGATGGAGGAGGACATTTTTGGCCCTCCCAGGCTCCAGAGAAGCCTCTGGAGGTTGGGGAGGGAAAAAACCGGGCCTACTGGGCCCACCAGAGGTTGGGAAATGGGCTGTTTCAGGCCTCCAGTGAGCCTCTTCGAGGGGCGGGGGAGGTCATTTGCGCCATCCCCAGGCATTGAATTATGGTTGTGGGCACTTGCAAATGCACAATAGCACACACACATGTGCTTTCTGCACCCAAGGAAAAAAAGGTTTGCCATCACTGCCCTATACCATTTCAGACAAAGAGAGATGTTATGAATCTGCAAGCATGTCCCCAAACAAGCAGATGATATAATGGGAGAAGCAGCTTAATTTTTTTTAAGGCTCTGCTGGTGGTAGAGACTGAAAATGTCACACTTCCCTCTTTTCTGTTGCACATGCACAATCAACTTTTGGATCTGTCTGGGGCTAGGCTTCCTGCTCATATTTATTTCAGAAACTCCCGTGATAGCCTGGTATCTTTAATTATGAGCAAGTTTACATTTTAGGGCATTTTGATGCAGGTTTGCACAGGTGAAGAACTAATGCTTTCCTTTCCCTTTCTTTTGCACAAAGCTGCTCTTCCTCTCTGCTTTCCCAGCATCTCATTGCGAATGTGGGATGCTGAGCTCTCCTCTTAAATATTATGACAGAGAAAATCACATTGTGGTTTAACCTATCAACAATGGAACAAAGCAATTACAGCGCTAAACAGAGTCGGGAAGAAGACCCAATAAAAAGAGATCCAGGAAAATTTGGTGAAAATTCTTTAGGGGCCTTTCAATGTTTAATCATGCTTCTGGCCTAAATTAATATTCTGATTCCAATTCAGAAGACTGAACCACAAAGGTATATCTTTGGGGTATTTTTAATAACCATAGTACAATACTCCATGAACTGACAGCTGGTCTGAATGGTATTTTACTTCTTTTTTTGCTTACTCAAGTAAAGCAGTTAATATCAAGATAATCATCAAACTAACATTAGTCAGCCAGAGGGCCATTTTATTTTTCAAAAAGCACTGTAATGTAGTGTACTTTTAAAAGCTCCTTTTGTCCTTTAACCAAAGATCTTTGGGTTGTATAGTAAAAAAACAAAGAAGAAATAACCCTTCATTGAATTACATTGTTATGTTAAGCTTATCAGTCATGTAATCAAGCTTTTAATGTGGCTAGTTAAGAATATAAAAGCTTGAATATTTGTCTAATGCATGAAATAATATAAATTATATTGCATACTGTTAATATTTTTAACCAGATAAAATAGGTTACAATCAATATGGTCACATACATGCAGACAATAAACATGAAGGCTATGGGACAGAGAGGTGGCATGTTGAGTTTGTTTACACACACACACACACACACACACACACACACACACACACACAAATATATGGATGTCCCCTTTTTTTAATTAATTTTTAATTAGTTTTAATTACAATATAAGACTCATACAACAAGTGTTTTGTGAATTGTGCCCACCACCAGACAAACATTCATATCCCACCACAAATCAGGGGTGTTTCTTGTATAAACCATTTTAACCCAAGAAGAAAATATCTATTTACATATTATAAAGTGATTCCAATTTGTTTCTTATAGCTTGGTCTCGGATTCAACTTGCCATGTATCGTCTTACCTTGTCCCATCATCCCATCAGTTGTCGCAAGTCAGTTTCATTAACCAAATTCATCCTTTTGTCCATATTCTCATATTGAATGTGGTCCACCATGTACCGGTACCAATTTTGCATTGTCCATTTTGTCGCATCCTTCCAACCCTAGACCTATTACTACCTGAGCGCTTTCTATCGCTGCTTTTTTTATTTCCCTAAATTCTCCCATCTCATTACTTTTGACTAATACTGCCATTTCCTTAGTAATTATCCATCTTATATTTAACATACTATTAATATCCTCTTGCACTTTTTGCCAAAAATACTGCACTACCGGACATTCCCAAAACATATGCATAAACACTCCTTTATCTTGGCACCCATGCCAACAAATACCCTTAACATTCTGCTGAAAGTATGAGAGTTGAACGTGTGTGTAATATCACGTATGTAATATTTCCCTTCTAATTTCCCTAACTCTTGTATTCTTAGTTTTCCTTATATTCTCTACTATATTTTTCATCTCTCGCGCCTCTACTTGTATCTCATTTTGCCACCATTTAGTCAATCCTTGGATTACATCCCCGTCTGACTGCACTAACATCTTATATATATTACTTGCTTGCGCCTTAGTACCCTCAGAGTTAGATAAAATAATAAGAGAAAAAAGTGAGGGTTAGAAATCTCCTCCCTAAATAGTGCTTCTTTATTCTCCCTTTCATTCAGATATTTACATATTGCATTTGTTTGTAGCCATCTTCCCTTACCCACAAAACATGGATGTCCCTGACATTGAAGAGTATGGGTTTGCAAATAATTAGAATATTCTAATTAATGATTAGGACTTTGAAAAAACAACATACAGAGTATTGTCTTTTTGAACTTTGGGGTTGGAGAAGACTCCTGACAATATCATGGATATCCAAAAAAGCAAATCAATGGCTCATATAATACAACAGTCCACAGATCTGGCACAAGGCACAAGCCCTAATTATCATATGTTAGACACATTATGTGAAGTTCTTTTGAGAACACTATAATACTGGGAAAGATAAAAAGAGGATGACCTGTAGCAACATGGATGGGTACAATTATAACTACAATGAGTACACCATTGGAAAAATCTGAAGGACCAGTTTGGGAAAAGATTCGTCTAGAGAAAATCTATGTGGTCGCTATGAATTAAAACTGAGAGAGAGCGAATGGTCCAAGTCACTCCAGCAATTTTCCCACCTAAGGCAGAGCTAGAATGTTATCTTTTAGTGCCTTAACCAAACCAACCTAGACCAAACTGGTTTAATAATTATGACAGATACACAAATGGTGAACCAATAGAGTGGCTTGGATAATTCTCTAATATTGGATTTACAAAAGAGGTTTATTAAAGTTCTGAAGGATTTTGTGGGAAGAGATAAAGAAAAGGAAAAAAGAAAACAATAACTAGGTTATTATTTGAAAGGATTATAGATCAAGATTGTTAAAAATAAAAGGAAGGAATATAAAGTGGGTTTATTTGGTGCAAATTAAAATAGATACATTGTTATTTCTAGAAACCATTCATAGCCTTTTTCTGACCAAGACAGAATAATGAGGTTTTAAGGATATGTTTATAAGTAAGAGATGAGATATGGGATGAAAAGTTTGTCTACTGTATATTAAGAGAATGTGATATACAGTGATACCCCGTCTTACGAACTTAACTGGTGCCGGGAGGAGGTTCGTAAGGTGAAAAGTTTGTAAGACAAAACAATGTTTCCCATAGGAATCAATGGAAAAGTGAATAATGCATGCAAGCCCATTAGGAAAATCCAAAACTTTAAGTTTTTTTAAAAAGCGGTGGGCGGACGAAATGGAGGAGAACAGAGTGGGGACAGGTGAGCCAAGGAAGCGTCGGGAGAGGGGATTTCCCCAATCTCGCTGTCAAAATGTGTCCGTGGGAGACCCATCCATCCATCGCCCACTGTCCCCTCCTGCCAGAATCTCGCAAAGAGCCAAAGCTGGGTGTGGAGAAAAGCGAAACTTTCAGCTCCTGGATGGACCGGAGAGCCTGCACATGCCACCTTCCCGCCCGCCCACCCTGCCGATCGCCCTCCCACCCTCTGCCAACAGCGCCTGTCCCACCCTCTCCAAGAGCTGAACCGACGCCGCCCGGGAGCCACTGCTTCCAGGAGGGTCCCCCTCGCTAGCCTCCTCTAGCCTCCTCCATTCAAGGCTTTGGTAACTTTGGAGGATCCCTGCCCAGCACACGCACGCTCTCCCGGCACAACTTACCCAGAGGATTTTTTCCCACCTCTCACGATCCCTCCAATGCCCCAACCGGCGGGAGGAGGGGGGTTGGTTCCCCACACGGGAGCCACCCAAAGGCGAAATATGATTTGAAAAGCTCTGGTGCACAAAAAGCTTGGGGAGAGTGTGACATGGTAACGTGGGAAGGAGGAGGAAGAGCCAGGCCGGGAGGAGGAGGAGTGGGAGGAAGGCAAGATCTGCTCCCAATACCCATTGGGAACGAGCAAACCAAGGGTTCTCAGCCAAGTCTTCTGAAAGAGACCGAGCTTTATGCAATCTCTCTTGGGATTAAAGGAGCGGGGCCCGTACACAAAAAGAGGCGCTAGAAACACACTCTCAGTATCGGAGCTTTTATAAAAGAATCTCGGGGGAGGGGGCGGCTGGCAATGAAAAGAATCCACAGCCCTGGAATAAAAGTCAATCCGGGCTGTGGATTGGAGCTTCTTTTCCTGAGCCCGAGATATCAAGGAAGCGATTTGGAGGTGGGGGGGGAGGTGCGTGTGTGTGTGAGAGAGAAAGCAGAAGGATCCTTTCTCAGAGTCCACAGAGATCTATAGGCTGATGCTTCTTTTATAAAAGAATCGGGGGGAGGGGGGGCTGGAGTCCACGTTTTGGCTGGCCAGGAAGGATGTCTCCGTGATGTCAGAGCTCCGCCCCTGTAATTCCCTATTGGGATTCCCCACCTCAGTTGGAGCCTCCCGACCTGCCGACAGAGCCGCAGATCACAAAAACCGATCGGCGGCGGCGGGTTCGTAAGGCAAAAAAAGTTCGTAAGAAGAGGCAAAAATTTTCTGAACCCCGGGTTCGTATCTCGGGTTGTTCGTAAGACGAGGGGTTCATATCTTGAGATACCACTGTATTGTTAAAATTGTTTAAATGTATTGTAATGAGGCGATCTCAGACTACTTAAGTTCTATAGATTTACCTATACTAACTGAAGATCAACAACAAAAACTTAATAAACCCTTTACAGTGCTAGAATTACAGAAATCTATTAAAAATCAGAAAAATAATAAAGCCACCAGCCCTGATGCAATACCTGTGGAATTTTATAAGCTAGATAGTGAAATACTCTTTTCAAATATGTTAGAGATATTTAATAAGATAATAGTGGTCAGTAGATTACCCAGAACATGGACAGAAACTTTAATAACATTAATACATAAAGTGGGAACAAAAAAGGAAAAAATTGAAAATTATAGAGCAATCTCATTACTAAACATAGACTATAAAGTTTTTATATCAATATACGCACTTAGGTTTAAAAATATCATAAATTAAATAATACATGAAGACCAGAACGGATTTTTACCAGGTAGACAAATTAAAAATAACTTGAGGACAATTATAAATCCCTTAGAATATTAAGAACAACACCCCGAAAAACAAATGGCACTTATATTTCTTGATGCCAAATAAGCATTTGATAACGTAGATTGGACTTTTATGAAAATACAATTAAATAAGATGAATGTGGGAACCAATTTTTTTAATATAATTGATACGATTTATTCCAACCAATCAGCAAAAATTATAATAAACAATGAACAAACAGAAAGATTAGAAATACAAAGAGGAGTTAGAAAAGGCTGCCCTATATCACCATTATTATTTATTTTAACATTAGAAACATTATTAATAAAAATAATAACAGAAAATGATATAAAAGGTTTGAAGATTAAAAAAGAAACATACAAAGCTTTTGCTGACGACATGGTCTTCATAATAGAAGATCCTCTGACATCAATATCAAAATTAATAGACTTAATAGAAGAATATGGGAAAGTAGCAGGTTTGAAAATTAATGAGGAAAAGAAACAAATACTTATAAAAAACATGACGGATTCACAGATAAAACTAGAAAAATCAACAAATATGAAAATTTTAAAAAAGTAAAATATTTAGGTATTTGGATTTCTTCTAAAGTTATGTCTTTAAAAAATGACAATTATACAAAGCTTCTAGGCCAAATTAAAAAAGACTTGGAAATATGGAATAATTTACAGTTATCTTTAGTAGGAAGAATCTCTACAATCAAAATGAATATTCTTCCCAAAGTATTGTTTTTATTTCAGGTAATCCCAATAAATCCAGGAGGGAATGTCTTCAAAGAATTAACTAAGATTACTAAAAAATTTATATGGCAAAGTAAGAAACCAAGAATAAAATAAAGTTCATTAGAAGATCGGAAAGAGAGAGGAGGGCTTGCCCTCCCAAATTAGAAGTTATATTACCAAGCAACTGCACTATCGTGGATAAAAGAATGGCTAACCTTGGAAAATAGAAGATTATTAAATTTAGAGGGCCACAACTTAATGCTAGGCTGGCATGCCTTCGTATGGTATGAAACGTCCAAAACTCATTCATACTTTAACAGGAACATAATTAGAAAGGCATTAATAGATGTTTGGAATGAGATTAAAAAAACCACTTTTTAGTAATGCCAGAATGGATTTCACCGATTGAAGCTATTTCTAACCCTAATTTGTTAAAAGAAGGTAAAATGTGGAAATATAGAGATTTGCTTTATAACCAATTAAAACTGAAAACAAAACAAGAATTGCAGGAGTCAGGGTTAGAAATAGATTGGTGGCAGTACGCCCAGATTAATTCTAGATACCAAAAAGATTTGAGAATATTCATATTTAAGGAGGATAATAATATACTTGGGAAATTACTAACCCAAAATCAAGGAAAATTGATTGGGAAGTTATATAAATATTTAATAAACTACAAGACGATAGGTTGGATATGAAAAGATAATATGATCGGTTGGTGTAAAAAGTTTGGAAAATAAATAAATTTAGATACATGGGAAAAAGTTTGGATATACAACTGGAAAATAACTAAATCAATCTCTTTCAAAGTAAATCAAATTAAGATGTTCTATAGATGGCATCTTCCACCAAACAGGATCTCAAAGATGTTTCCAAGTGCCTCACCTATTTGTTGGAAATGTAAAAAAGAAATTGGCACATATTTCTATGCATGGTAGACATGCCCAAAATCCAAGATCTATTGGAATAAGGTAGAAAAATGGTTAAAGAAAATTACAAATAAGGAAATTAGGAAGACCCCAGAATTTTTCTTATTAGGTATTACTGATACCAAATATAAAAAAGAAATATATTATTTAATAATTCATATATTAGTAGCAGCAAGAATTGCATTTATTTATTTATTTTATTTATTTATTGGATTTTTATGCCGCCCCTCTCCGTAGACTCGGGGCGGCTAACAATAGTAGTAAAAACAACATGCGACAATCCAATACTAAAACAGCTAAAAACCCTTATTTTAAAAACCAATCATACATACAAACATACCATTCATAAATTGTAGAAGCCTAGGGGGAAAGAATATCTCAGTTCCCCCATGCCTGACGACAGAGGTGGGTTTTAAGGAGCTTACAAAAGGCAAGAAGGGTGGGGGCTATTCTAATCTCCAGGGGGAGTTGATTTCAGAGGGCTGGGGCCGCCACAAAGAAGGCTCTTCCCCTGGGTCCTGCCAAACGACATTGTTTAGTTGACGGGACCCGGAGAAGGCCCACTCTGTGGGACCTAACTGGTCGCTGGGATTTGTGCGGCAGAAGGTGGTCCCGGAGATAATCTGGTCCGGTGCCATGAAGGGCTTTATAGGTCATGACCAACACTTTGAATTGTGGCCGGAAACTGATCGGCAACCAATGCAGACTGCGGAGTGTTGGTATGACATGGGCATATTTAGGGAAGCCCATGATTGCTCTTGCAGCTGCATTCTGCACGATCTGAAGTTTCCGAACACTTTTCAAAGGTAGCCCCATGTAGAGAGCATTACAGTAGTCAAGCCTCGAGGTGATGAGGGCATGAGTGACTGTGAGCAGTGACTCCCGATCCAGATAGGGCCACAATTGGTGCACCAGGCGAACCTGGGCAAACACCCCCCTCGCCACAGCTGAAAGATGTTTCTATAATGTGGATCGAGGAGGATGCCCAAGTTGTGGACCTTCTCTGAGGTGGTTAGTAATTCCCCCCCCAGGGTAATGGATGGACAGGTGGAATTGTCCTTGGGAGGCAAAACCCACAGCCACTCCATCTTATCAGGGTTGAGTTTGAGTCTGTTGACATCCATCCAGACCCCAACAGCCTCCACATCACTTCCACTGCTTCACTGACTGGACAAGGGGTGGAGATGTAAAGCTGGGTATCATCTGCATATTGGTGATACCTCACCCCATGTCCTTGGATGATCTCACCTAGCGGTTTCATGTAGATATTAAATAGCAGGGGGGAGAGGACTGACCCCTAAGGCACCCCACAAGAGAACAACCTAGAGGTCGATCTCTGACCCCCCCCCCCACTAACACCGACTGTGACCGACCAGAGAGGTAGGAGGAGAACCACTGAAGAACAGTGCCTCCCACTCCCAACCCCTCCAGCCGGTGCAGAAGGATACCATGGTCGATGGTATCAAAAGCCGCTGAGAGGTCAAGGAGCACCAGGACAGAGGATAAACCCCTGTCCCGGGCCCACCAGAGATCATCCATCAGAGTGACCAAAGCAGTTTCCGTGCTGTAGCCAGGCCTGAATCCTGACTGCTGAGGCCCTAGATAATTGGCTTCTTCAAAGGACTGCTGGAGCTGGAGCGCCACCACCTTTTCAACAACCTTCCCCATGAAGGGAAGGTTGGAGACTGGGCGGTAGTTGTTAAGAATGGCTGGGTCCAGGGAAGGCTTCTTGAGGAGGGGGCATACAAGTGCCTCCTTGTAGGGATCCGGAAAGGACCCCCTCCCCAGAGAAGCATTGACAATCTCCTGGACCCAGCTCCGTGTCACCTCCCTACTGGCCGAAACCAGCCAGGAGGAACACGGATCCAGCAAACAGGTCTAGGAACTCACAGCTCCAATGGCCTTGTCCACTTCATCAGGTGTCACCAGATCAAACTCTTCCCAGACAGGTGGATAAGTATGGGCCCCAGTCACCTCGACTGATTAGTTATCAGTCAACTCTGTTTCCCAATTGGAGTCGAGGTCCGCCCGGATCCGAGCGATTTTATCATCGAAAAATGTGTTAAAATCCTCGGCACTACTCTGCAAGGGTACTGAGGAAGGGTTTGCACAAAAATGGAAAGAAAAGGAAATTCCAAAAGACGAAGAGGTCTTTAGGAAGATTATGGAATGTGCAGAATTGGATATGATGACGAGACGGTTAAATAACCAAGTGGAAACAGAATTTTATAAAACTTGGGAGAAAGTTTATAATTGGTGGAATGTAAAAAAGGATCATTAAAGATATTAAAATAAAGTATGGAATAGTTAAATTTACTAGGTTGAAGATATCGTATAGTGATATTTGATAGATAAGTTTATTTTTATTAATTGATCTCAATTATTTTAACTATAACTATACAATGACTAGAAAATATTTGAAAGTTTAGATTACTATGTTATTGTTGTATACAAAGAGATATTTCATTGACAAGTTTTACTTTTCTGTATTGATCCAAATTAGAATTATTCTTTTCCCCCCCTGTATTAAGAAGAATTCTATACTTAGTGGAGCAACGGTAGCTCCTTTACATGTTAAATGTTGTCTGTCTTGTTTTGTCTTATATTTTAAAAAATCAATAAAAATATTTTTTTTAAAAAAAGAAAACGGCAGTAAAACAAATGGAATCCCACCACTGTACTCGAAGTCATTAAAATGGAAAACCCTTCCTCAGTGGCCCAGAGTGATTGTTGTTTGTTGTTTGTTTATTTAGATTTGTATGCCGCCCCTCTCCGCAGACTCGGGGCGGCTCACAACAAAGTGCAAAAAGACAATTTATAACAAATCTAAATTTCTATTAAAACATTTAAAACCCCATTTCTAAACACACATACATACACACATACCATTCATAAATTGTATATGCCCGGGGGAGATGTCTCAGTTCCCCCATGCCTGGCGACACAGGTGGGTCTTAAGGAGCTTGCGAAAGGCAAGGAGAGTAGGGGCAGTTCTAATCTCCGGGGGGAGTTAGTTCCAGAGGGTCGGGGCCGCCACAGAGAAGGCTCTTCCCCTGGGGCCCGCCAACCGACATTGTTTAGTTGACGGGACCCGGAGAAGGCCCACTCTGTGGGACCTAATTGGTCGCTGGGATTCGTGCGGCAGCAGGCGGTCTCGGCTATTGCTAGAGGCAGGACACCGAAATAGATAGGCCATTGGTCTCATCTAGGATGCCAATGCAACTCCTGTAAGTTTACATTAGATCTCAAGATATTCACTCTTAAGGTTTCCAACATGATGCATTTCCATCATCACTACAAGTGAAAAAGTGCAATAGATGTGACAGTTTGCATTTTCTCCCATTTCAGTTGTAGATAAGAACAACGTTCTCTCAGCCCAGAATGAAAAGGAAGGGGGGGGACTTTATATAAGTAGAGTTTATTTTAAATGGTACATAAAAGTGATATTCTAAATAATTATCTACACTATTTTCCTTTTGGCCTTACTTGATGTACTGTAGCAAATGCTTTTTACATTTCTAAAAACTGCCTTTGCAGAAAGAGGTTTTGGGATTTCTCGACAGGTTTCCTTGGTTCCTATTTGGCTGTATATATAAACAACTAGGAAATACCTGACAATTAACCTTTGAATTGATTCCTATTGTACTTAAGAAAAGTGATTAACAGTACATAATCCTTCGGAGAATAGCATCCAATTTCAGCTAGGAATTCTAGGAATTATACCTTCTAGGTTGTCAGAAAGGCACTAGATTGTGCAATGGCAGTGTAAATAAATGCATTAGTGATCAGTGATTAAATTATTTTAATATTTATTACCAACTATACAGAGTGGTTGCCAATTCTTTGCAATGCTTTTAATAGTTTTTAAATTTTATTTTTGGTTTGTTTATGGTTGGGTTTTTTTTGCAACCCTAGAGTTTTGTCGTCCACACAAAAGAATCTCTTTCTGATTAGAATTTAGTATTTATTTACATTTATTGGCTGCCCAAAGCATCCGTATTTTGAGAGGTATCTGTTTGCACCCATGTATTTTGAACTAGCTGTATCTTCTGAGTGGTCTTCAAGGGCAGCCCCATGTAGAGAACATTGCAATGATCAAATTATAAGGCAGGCGTAACCGTCCAAAGGGTCTCCCAATTGAGAAAAGGCACATTTAAAGTCAGCTGTGCCCCAGACTTGACTGGGGAAAGTCATCCCTGTCCAAAACCAATGATGGCTACATCCTTGACCAAAGGTGTCCAAAGAACCTCTCAATCTTGTTAGGATAGAGTCAAAGTTTATTCTACCCTAACCCAGACACCGAGTCAATACATCAACATCACCTGGAGTTGCGATATAGAATTGGTGGGATGACCACATTCAGTGGTTGCATGGCGATGTTGAACAGCAGATGTGAGACCATTAAGTCCTAAGGCATCCCACACAATGGGGGCTGCATATGCAATCTCCTCCTCCCCCAATTCAACAGCAGTTGCAACTGACTACTGAAGAAGACCATGAACTACTGCAGCACATTGTTTCCAACTCCTGACTGTTGTAGCTATTCCAGAAGTATATTGTGATTGACAGTGTTGAAAGCCACTGACAGATCAAGGAGCACTAGGACAGATGCACCACCTCAATCCTGGCTCCACCAAATGTCATCAGCAAAAGATCAATAACTCACAGTCTGTCCATTTGGTCCAACCCCAGCCAACAAAGGATGGTACTCAGAATTGCAGGAAATTAGGGTGATTGTATTACCAGTGAATTTTAAACAGGGGATACAAATTTATATATATATATATATATATATATATATATATATATATATATATATATATATATATATATATATATATGTTAAAATGTTTTCAGCTGGAATTTTAAAATTAAGGGAGACTAGGATGGTCCCATTTCGGCCTTATTAGGCCTCATCAGCTAGCCACACCCCTTTCTTTTACTGGGATTCGATCTGGTGAACTCTGCATTGTAAAGCAGAGAACTAGCAGTTAGAGCTATTCGATCTGAATCCTTCCAGCTCTGTACCAGGGAGGGGCTATATGTTTTTCTTAAGTCGGATCACCCTGGTATATTTAAGGAACGTCACAGCTCCTTTTAAAAGGAGCTGTGACGTTCCTTAAATATACCAGGGTGATCCGACTTAAGAAAAACATATATATATATATATATATACATACATACATACATACATACATACATACATACATACATACATACATATTGGTAGTATACAAAGATCTAACAATGTTTATATCCATGATACTAGTAAGAGAGAAACATTAGGACAGGAGACGGTAGGCACACTGGTGCACTTATGCATGCCCCTTACTGGCTTCTCAGGAATTGGGAAATGTCAACAGTGGATAGTCTTGGGTAAAGTTTTGGGGGATAGGTGATGATACTACAGAGTCAGGTAGTGAGTTCCACGCAGTGATGGGCTCCTACGGGTACGGTCGGGTACGCAGTACCGGTAGCAAAATTTTGATTTTTTTTCTTTTTTCCCCTTCTGGGCTCTGGGTATGTTTTTCCTATCGCTGTAAATGAGTTTGAATGTGTTTGAATTTTAGAAATGTTATGCGGGTGTGTGTGTACATTCACTTTATATAGTAGATAATCAGGGGTGGGCTACTGCCAAGATGAGGGAGAACACAGTGGGGTAGCAAAAATGGAGCTCCAGAGCACCCAATTTGCACTGAAAGATGTTGAAACAAAATGCATAAGCCACGCCCACAGTGTGGTAGTAAAAATGTTGGTAGCCCATCACTGGTTCCACGCATGAACTACTCGGTTACTAAAGGATTTCCTGCAGTCAAGTTTAGAATGTTTTACTTTAAGTTTGTATCTGTTGTGTGCTTGTGTGTTGTTGTAGTTGAAGCTGAAGTAGTCATTGACAGGAAGGACCTTGAAGTTGAAGGGCTGGGGGCTGCATTGAATTTATAGATCGACTTACAAAAAAAATGGTGACCTAACTAAAGAAGAGGTAGCTTCCGAACAAAACTAAATTTAAATATATTTCCATGCATTGTAAAACAAATAAAATGCAATGAATGAAATTAGTCTTCAGGCAAGTATTCATTTCCTCTTTGCATTAAAATTACAGTCTGGTGGAATTTCTGGGGGAAGATGAGGAGGATACTTTCAGGGATATCAGTAACTTCAGGGACCAAAGGCTGTTGCGTCCAGATTTAGGATATTCTCTTCAAGAAAAGCTGGATGTAGCTTTAACATCCTTCAGCAACACTTAAAACTTTTACTCAAAATTCTGGGAAGTACCAAAGTAGTATCTTTTGGATTTTGACATAACCTTGACCATTTGTGTAACTATGGCAAACCTTTTTCTCTGCTTTTGAGATCCCTCATTTTCCTACAGGGAACTCAAATTCTCATTTCCAGAAAAAACATCCACTTTTTTATGGGAAAAGTTGGAGGCTCCCGTCATCACTTGTAGCTGCTACAGTTAGGCAAGTATCACTTGGCTGAGGTTTAAAAGGCTACTCAGGTGCCCTAATGACTATAATATAATTATACGATCCACAACCAAGCAGATACATATGAAGAAATCAAAGCCTGTAGTAATAGGCTCCCCACTCCACCCCCCACTTCTCCTTCGCACTTCCAATCAGCGGTTGCAAAGGTAAGGGGGGAATATGACACAGTTAAGTACAATATCTAAAGTGCTTAATCTAATTATGCCTATTTTGTAAGATTAATTATAATTAATAATTCAACATACGTTATCGTTTAAGTCAGTATCCGTTCTGATCTTTAACTTCAGAGAACACACTGTATATGTACCACATAATTAGGGCTAAATACTGGGGAAATCAGGCTAATTAGACCAAATCAAACTGAATTATTTAAGCGTTTTTTATTTGAGTAGTATATTTTGTAATTAAAGACAGATCTCCCCTTCTCACGCAACTCACTTGTCTTGGAGATTCAAGAGTTCTAACAAAAAAGAAAGAAAGAAAAGGATTGCAGAAAAGGGCAGGAATTGGCCAGTTGAAGAAGCTAGAAATGGTTTCCAAAAGCTCTGGGAGCAGGGATTTAAGGATATGTGAATTATTGTGAAGATCCAAAGCAAAAGGCACCCTTCCCAAGTCTTGTTTTTTTCTCATTATAATTTCTGGAGCTATTAAGGGACCACCAGCCAAGCGTGTTCTCTTCACCCAACATTCATTCATTGGGAGAGGGGAGAACAGTTCACTATATTCAGGTTGGATGACTATGTACAGTTGTTGTTGTTGTTGTTGTTGTTGTTGTTGTTGTTATTATTATTATTATTATTATTATTATTATTATTATTTATTAGATTTGTATGCTGCCCCTCTCTGTAGACTCGGGGCAGCTTACAGCAATGATAAAAACAATATATAATAACAAATCTAATAGTTAGAGTCTAAAATAACAATAATACATTTAAAAAGGCTAAAAAGCAAGAAACCCCAATACAGTATATAAAAAACATACATACAGTCATATCATACATAAAAAACTACATAGGCAGGGGGAGATGTTTCAGTTCCCCCACGCCTGACGACAGAGGTGGGTTTTAAGGAGTTTACGAAAGGCAAGGAGGGTGGGGGCAGTTCTAATCTCTGGAGGGAGCTGATTCCAGAGGGTCGGAGCCGCCACAGAGAAGGCTCTTCCTCTGGATCCCGCCAAATGACATTGTATTCTCCTTTTGAGAGACGTTCTCTTCTTTTAAGAAAATGTTAGATCCTCTTGCTATCTGAGGATGCCTTTTATATAGCAGCTTAGCTACAAGGTAGAGAGCTTGATGTATTCAGACTCCTGAAATGCTAAAGAAAGAGTTTTTATGGCTGCTTCTCACCCAGGTTTAGTTTAGGGTGTCTTTCTTTTTATTAGCAATTATTTCCTCCCTCCCTCCTTCCCTTTCTCTCTCTCTCTTTCTCTCCCTTCCCTCCTCCCTCCCTCCCTTCATTTTTGCATGTCTGAAAATAAATTAGCATATGCAAATGCTGTGTAAATCCATCCCGTTCTCTGTCCTCTTGTGTGGAGATGCCTAGGAGGCCACCCATTTTTTTAAAAAAAAGGAAGAAAAGGCAGGTTCATGATAGTTTCCTTTGAGCGGAAGTTCATGCAATCATGCAGAAAGTTACATTTAATCCCAGGCATTTCTTTTTAAATTGGCTCAGAAGGATCTCTGCCTGAGAAGCAGAAGGGTCCCTGCTAATCAGACAAAGCACAACCCCCAAATGTCACTAATGGGCCAATTATCTTGCTGATTTTGTATGCTATCAAAAGCAATTGTCAAGCCCACATTTGGGGCATATGTGTAGAAGAAGCCTAACTGGGTCCTAATAAAAAGTCTGTAATGTTCATTATTTAGGCTGGGAGAAATACATTTCCCTCAAATAACAAACAACAGCTTTTGGAGAAAGCATTTGAAACCTGGGTGTGATAGCCTTCGCACATGCAGAGGAAATGGTTATTGTCTCAAAAGAAGAAAAGAATGGTGAGATGAATGCAATCTTTTCTTGCTCAAATCAGGGGAACACGAAGTGCTTCATTTGAGGATCGGCTAATGAAACACTATTTTTGAAGGCAGAAGGCCAAAGGTTTTCTAATCAAACCATAAGAAGCAATTCTAGTCAGGTAGCAGGCAGTGACCAATGAAATGCACAAAACAGTTTTGGTACAAGGTTCAAAAATTTCAATGGCTAGTTTAATGAAACAAAGAACCAGGGGAGACATGATAGAACTCTCCCAGTATCTCAGGGGTTGCCACAAAGAAGGAGTCATCCTATTCTCCAAAGCACCTGAGGGTAGAACAAGAAGCAATGGGTGGAAACTAAACAAGGAGAGAAGTAACTTAGAACTAAGGAAAAATTTCCTGACAGTTAGAAGGATTAATCAGTGGAACAGCTTGCCTCCAGAAGATGTGAATGCTTCAACATTGGAAGTTTTTAAGAAGACATTGGATCTGTCTGAATTAGTGTAAGGTTTCCTGCCTAAGCAGGGGGTTGGACTAGAAGACCTCCAAGCTCCTTTCTAACTCTGTTGTTATTGTTATTGTTATTGTTATTGTAAAACTATATGAGCAACCAACCTGACTATAACAGGCCTCTCCTATAGTGTTGGCTTTGCAGGGTAAACCTAGAAATCACAGCCAGATGAGCTAATTCTATTTAATTATAAAGTATCTTGACAGCCTGAAAGTATACTTTTCCTCCACCCCTACGCCCCCAGCCCCCCTTTACAAACCAGAGAAACGAGAGAGGGTCTCTTTTGAGTCTCTTTCCCCCATCTGCAGTTGTGGGCAATGCTGTCTCTTATCTCTCCCTTCCCTTTGTATCTATTTATCCCATTCTGAAGGACTTTCTCATATACATTACAATTAGAAAATTCCATTTACCACAAGAGTGTCGAAGTCACGCCATCACAGCAGTGTCATGTGACATATTGGGACTCCCTCCCCTTTGCTAAAACAGGCGTGGGTATGGGCAGCACTTGACACACCTGGCCCATAAAGCTCTAATCTACCAGTACTGGAGGAGGGTATGGTCGATGATCAATCTGATGATGTGAAATTTCAGGCACCTACTTCAAGCTCGTGTGCATCAGATGGGAGAGGGAGAGAATCTGGTAGCTCATCCATTGTTTTATTCATGCGCAGGTCTAAACCACTGATAATATAATTAGGGGGAAAAACAGGCTTCATGCAAATTTGTACTCTGGCAACAGGATCTCTATTATTATGCTATTTCTATCACAAATTATAAAGTATGTTGAAATGGTGCCAGTCGGCTGCTGACTGATAGCTGAACTCAGATAATTAAGCCGTTAACCAGATACTTCAGTGGTCAACATGGTTATACATCTCTGTCCCAGCTCTGCTCCTCCTTCTGGCTTCTACCAGTCCCAGGGGAACCAGATGAATGGCCCTTGACACAATGTACCAGGCAACACAGACGACTGATTAGACAGAGACCAGAACCACAGGTTTGCGCCATTATTCACACTTTCTCAATTCAAGCATTTAGAAAGGGTCAAGGCTGTTGACTTCAGACATTCTATATTTGAAGACAAATGTTTTAAGCAGTTGCAGCATTCTTGCATTGGTGCCTTGAGAACAAAGTTGGAGGAAAGGGAAGGAAAGGAAAGGAAAGGAACGGAACGGAACGGAAAGGAAAGGAAAGGAAAGGAAAGGAAAGGAAAGGAAAGGAAAGGAAAGGAATATATGCCTACCTGTTGCACAGTGGCTTGTCAGAATATCCAAGGATTGAAGTGCTATAATGCTCATAGGATCCTATCATCTTGCCTTTCTTTCTTTCTTTTTTTACAAAATCAAGGGGCTTTGTGTGTAAGGGCTGTGAACTGCATTAGGGATGTAACACAGCTATAGTTCTGCAAAATTTCCTCATTCATCCTCTTTTAGATTTTCTGTATTTTTACCTATACTTCTCCAGAATGTCATTGGGTTTTGTAACAATTACAGTAAAATATGAAGTAAGTCTGAGCACAAATAATAACAAAGATTTATCCTTTTGTCATTTTATTTCACAAATGGCACTGTTGTTTTCATTAATGGAAGGATTAATATTTAGGAGGTATCCTAAGTACAGTATATCTCACAAACCTTGGCTCGTCTCACCACCACAGAGCTTCATGAGGTACAGGTATATTTTGCAGGAAGTTTCTGAAGCCTCCCATCAGAATGCAAAACTATTTTTAAAATTCTGAGGCTCCACTAATTAGGGGTCAAAAGAGCCACATAAGGATCTACCACTTCCATCAAAATGATAAGATCAACATTACACCATTGCTAACCAAATTTTATCCTTTTGTAAATATATGCAAAATCACAACAAGTATACAGAAACAGCAAGGTTTCTGTCATCATAGTACAACACTATTTTCATAATTTTCCCCATCCTGAGGATGCCATTGATCAGAGATTGTCTTGACACAGATAACAATTGGAACAATAATCTTCCCAAAATTTCCATTCTGTCAGATTCATCCCAAGAAGACAACATAATGTCCTTCTGGAATTCACAAAGCACTTCAAGATAACACCCAGGCATCCAAAGGCTTTTCTCATCTTGGCTAAAATCAGTGTTCCTAATTCTGCTGTCAGAAAAGTACTCAGTAAACACGGAGTTCCTGGGAGGATAATAAAAAAAAGGTTAATATTGGATTTCTTTGCCCCCAAAATCACCTGGATGATTCTCAGATTTCTAGAAGAACATCCAATGAAGAGAGGAACCCACAACAGGAGTTTACAAACTGTAGAGGTATCATTATGTCCACTGGAAACCAAACACTGCGTTAAGATATTCATGAACTTGGATAGCCATGTTAACAAGATCAGCCAACGAATAGGCATACCAACTAAGTCAGCCAATGGGAGCTAACCACTTCTGAGTCTGTGCAGAGAATCAAAACTGGAATTTAAGCTTAAGGCTGGGCTGGCTCCAGGTCCACACTCTGTACTCTCAGTCCACTCTGAACTCTGCTGAAATGAAACTAACTCTCCTGCTTGTGTTTACCTGTAATTGAATGAAGAACTTTGCTAATTGGTTTTGTAAAATTTACTTCATCTATATTCTTATATATAAAGAAGTTAATGAATGCAGCTAAATCAGTCATCTGTGTGTGCTTCTGAAAACTTTTTTTTTGCAACAAACTTTAATACACCAGGTTCCAAAATAAGTACCTTGTGTCAATTGTTAAGCATGGAAGTGATAATGTTGTGGTTTGGAGGCATGATTGCTGCCTGAGACCTGGACAACTTGCCTTCATTGAAGGAGGAATGGATTCTGCTTTGCATCAAAGAACTTTGCAGGAGAATTTGTCTTTCAGCAGAAGCCAAAGTACAAGTCCGTCATGCAGCAAGATAAACATCTTGAACATCAGCAAGTGTGCAAGAGAATAAAAGAACAAACATTGTATTTTTGAACAGACAAGTCCAGTTCCAAAATCCATAGAAATGTTATAGCAAGACCTGAAATTGGCACCATGGTAGAAAAGCCTCCAATAATCAGAGCTGAAACTGTTTGCTATATAGGGATGTGCCAAAATTCCTGCACAGCCATGTGAGAAACCAATCAACAATTACAAAAAGCTTTTGGTTAGTTATTATGGCTAAAAGTGGGCAATGAATTAAAAAGGTAAATATTTTTTCATATCAGGACATTAAGTTTTGGATTACTTAGTTAGTGAAACAAGGAGGAAAAAGCACCAAAGTGGGTGTTATTTATTCACTTAATAGGATCCACACATCATATGGATAGATTCAGAGAATTCACAAGAGAGCTTTTCTTTCATTTTAAAAAAACTATATACATGGCCCTGTCTATTCACTGTCCTCTTCACTGGAATAAACAGGAATTTACTTATATTTATGGGAAACAATGGGTGAAAATGAAGCAGCATGGAAATCTTTTGACTGGCAAGAGAGAAAATAAATTGTGTCATTGATATCAGATATGGATTATGCCTAACAATGGATTAAGTATCATTTGCAGAATTAGCCTTTCATTGGAATCCTGCTGCATGTCAGCTAAAAAACAAACAATTGTTCCTCCCCCCCCCTTCTTATTCCTGCTTGATTAGATCATTTGGAGAATTTGACCTAAATCGGATGCCAACTCAGAGTATCATGGCTGCTTTCCAAGTAGTGGGTTTGGCCAAGTCAAAGAAATGACGGGTCACAGACATAAAAATAAATAAATAAAATTAAAGGAGACTTAATTTATAATGAATTACCTTTGAATTAAAAGCATGACATGACTATTCTCTTGAATTTATTAATCATTGTTTTCTGCTACATTAAAATTTGCAATTGATACTAATTTCAGGAAGAGCTGTGAGGAACAGCAGTAAAAATTTCTGGAATAGGAGCCAAGCTTGACATCTGAAAGTGTGCATTCTTACAAATTATCAACACCCTCCTGTGGACCACTTTTCCCCCCCTCAAGAATCCATTACAATATGGGCATCTCCCTCCCACCCACCCTCCATCACTTCTTCTCACTCTCTCTCTCTCTCTCTTTCTCTGTCTCTGCCTCTCTCTCTCTGTCTCTCTCTTTCTCTGTGTCTCTGTCTCTGTCTCTCTCTCCCCCCCCCTTCTTTGCATTAGTGCAAAGCCTAAGTGACCTCTTTTGGGAGATTGATTTTTCATTGATCAAAGGCTGCACATAAGTAGTAGGCATACATTCATACATTGAAATGGTATGTATCATCTGTAGCACTGTATCATTTTGACTGAGTTGGGCTTCAAACATTTTAGTAAGGGATTCTCTGCCCAGTTGCTGGGTGGGTGTGGCCAATATGGCCGTGGCCTCATTGGGCTCCTGCAACATGGTGGGGGGGGGGAGTTTTTGCCCTCCCCAGACTCTAGAGGTTTTCTTTGTGCCTCTGGGAGGGTGAAAATGGCTCTGGAAAAGCTATGGAGGCCAGAAATGGACCTGTTTCTGGCCTTCCCAAACTCCCATTAGGCCTGTTTTTCACCCTCCTCAAGCCTCCACAGCAGTGGTGGGTTCCTGCTGATGCAATCCAGAATGCATCACTGGTAGGAACCTACTGATGACACAATTTTCAGCTTTTTTTTTTTTTGACATCTCCTGAGGACTTCTCAGCTGTGCTTCGGATGAAGAATAAAGGTCAGCATTAAGACGTGGGTGGGTGGAAGGGCTTTCTTCTGACATGAAGATACTGTGAAAAAAAATCACTGTAAATTACATCATCAATGGATTCCTACCGATGTGGGACTTTGGATCGCACCGGTGGGAGCCCACCATTGCTCCACAATGCACCCTGTACTTATCTGCATCCAAAACAGGCCACCTGGGGACTCTTGGGAGGAGAGGGATGATGGGGCCAGCCAAGAATGGGATTTGGGGGTTCTCCAAACTGCACAGAAGCTTAGCTAGAGGTTCTCCCAAGCCCCTATGAAACCCCGGTAGCCCATCCTTACATTTGGAGCTTGTCTCAGCTTCTGTTCATTTATGGATTCATTGAGAAGAACAATTTGAGTCTCGGATGCCCACAATTGAAAAAAAAGCAGGACCTTATTTCCACTCCAGGTAGAACTTGACTTACAACATTTAGTGACCAATCAAAGTTACAACAGCAATGAAAAAAGTGACTTATGACCATTTTTCACCTTTATGACTGCTGCAGCATCCCCATGGTCATATGATCAAAAATTAGATGCTTGTCAACTGATTGATATTTATGATGATTGCCATGTTCTGGGAACATGTGATCACTTTTTGCAACCTTCCGACAAGCAAAGTCAATGGGGAAAACCAGATACACTAATTTACTAACTAAGTTACTAATTTAACTATAGTGATTTACTTAACTGTGGTCAAAATGTTGTAAAATGGAGCAAAACTCACAATAAATCTCTCACTTAGCAACATATTTTGGGCTCAATTTTGGTTATAAATCAAGGACTACCTCTAGTAGAAACACTGTCACTTCTTGGATTCAATTCTTGACTTTTCGTTTCCCTCACATCTTTCCATTCTGATGGTCCCAATTGGCTTGACAAGAACTACCTCCCTTTACTTTCTTCAACAATTTATTTTTTACAATCTATAATCAATCCTCCCTGAGATAAACATCTAAAGACTTCACTGGCTTTTAAAATGCATTTATATTTCATGTTTGGTATGTATGTGCTGTATGGTTTTTAATTGTTGGGGTTTTTATATTTTTTTTATTATTAAATTTGTCCCATTGTTACACTGTTTCTTATTACTGTTGTGAGCCGCCCCAAGTCTTCGGAGAGGGGCGGCATACAAATCTAATAAATAATAATAATAAAAATAATTTAAGTGTCATAGTTATGTAAAGGGGTAGGGAGAACAGTGATGACTTGCCAAAGTTATATAGCATTAGTTATATAGCCACTCCGAGTCTTCGGAGAGGGGTGGCATACAAATCTAATTAAATTATTATTATTATTATTATTATTATTATTATTATTATTATTATTATTATTATCAGGAAAAGAAGTTTTTTTAAAAAATCTGAATTTTACAGCCAGCCTTTATTTAATTATGCAACATCCAGTATCCATCAACTAAGTTCATCTTGAGTCATTTCACTTCCGAGAAATCTTGTGGTCTCTAGAATTTCACTACAGAGGGCAGCAACAGACAACATAGGCAATGTAGCATAGCTTTAGTAAACAACCGGAGGGAGGGAAGATGAGGAAAGAGAAGAGGAGGAATAATATTTTGGCCAAATCAAAAATATGCCGAGGTATGCAATTAAAGGTTGCTTTTCAACAATTTCATCCTTTTATAGATATAATATAGCGTTTAAAAAGTTGAGCTAGGCTCTGGCAATTGGAAAGCATAAATATATGAGTAAGCATCAGGCTATATTATAGATAAATAATGTTTATTATTATAATAAGTAAATAAATAAATAAGTAAGTAAGTAAGTAAGCAAGGAAGGAAGGAAGGAAGGAAGGAAGGAAGGAAGGAAGGAAGGAAGGAAGGAAGGAAGGAATCTATACACAGTGAGAAAGCTGTATACTGTGCAATTTTCAGGTAAACCACTATTCCAGGCCTGTCCAACTGGCAACCTATGGGCAGGATATGTCACATAAAGTCCATGCCAGAGGTGGGTTCCTCCCAGTTCGGACCGGTTCACCTGACCTGGTAATGACCCACTGGTGATGTCACCAAACCGGTTAGGTCAGTGATGGTTTTTATTTTATTTTATTGAACTTTTTAATTTTTTTTAGTTTTTTTCTGAGCATGTGCAGAAGCTGAGTTTTGGGGACTGTGCATGTGGTCGTCATTTTGTTTTTTAGGTTTTTTTTTTAAAAAAAAGATTTTTTTTGGCACTGTGCATGTGTGCTTGTGCGCCCACAAGACACAACCATGCAGCATGGGAGGAAACGAACTGGCAGCGAGGTAAGTGAAAACCGACCCCTGGGCCATGCCCATCCTGGCTCTGCAAAAGGAATAAACATTGCGATACATCATGATCACCATGACGGGATGAGGTTTGACACCTATGCTCTGTTCTGATTGTGAAAAGAATTATAATGTATAAATTGTGGACTTTAAAATAATATTATCTTTCCAATTAAAAAGGGGTGGAGATAATCAGTACACTTAAGTCTCCCGAAGGTTTTTGAACTGAGGGCAGCGAGTGATATGCAATCAAAGGCAAAGGGAAATGACAGACATAACAGAAGTGGCTCCAGGAAACTAATGGAATAATTAATCTTAAAAGGGGTGAAGAATGCATGATAACACAATGAACAGACCACTGAAATTGGATTAAAAAATAAAAATGAAATGAACAATGTAAATATTCAAAATCACATTATTGACGTGTAATGTGTCATTAAATGATGTCAAATCAAAGGAGAAATTACATCTGCGGGAATGCGCAAAGATAAAGGCAGTCATTTTAAACATGCATGCAGTTCTTCAAGTGAAACTCTGTTCTTGAAATTGGACCAGGTATCAAATAAAAAATAAAATACACAAGGAAAATATAAGGTTAAAGTCTATTTTAAAATGGATACTGAGCAGCAGTTAATTCCAATACAGTATTAGGAAACCATTCCAAAATATTTTGTTTCAGAGTACCGTTTCTCCAATTCATTCATGTAAAAATCCTTCTGATTTGTGCATTAAACCCCTTTTCAGAATTAATTTGAGTCTAATATTACAAGAATATTTTCCCAAAATGAGGCCGCATAGAATGGGGATTTGCAGAAGGTTGTTGAAATTCAACAAGGCTTATCTCGATGAATGTGCTGGTAAATGATTTGATAGAAACATTAAGGTGATATTTAGAAATCTCACTGCTTCTTGGTTGATTAAAATACATATATATATGGGAAGGAAGGACTAGCAATCTACTGCATGAAATATCTAATTTCTCTAGAATCACAGGGCTGAGTTCCATTGGAGAAATGCAGCTTTCTATTCTGTGCAAATGGAAAAATTTGTCTTTGAAAGGTAATTCATTGGAGCTGACATGTGAAGATTTTTCTTCATTTTACTCCCACAACCCACATGAGGTGGGTTGGGCTGCTGGTGACCCTATAGACACAAAGACATCTTTCCATGCTAAAGAAGAACTTGAACCCTAAATTAACCACCAAGACTTTAAGCTAATCAGGTCTAAGACCTTAAACACACTAGTACAATGATACTAGTCAAACAGCTGTCAAACAACTGTCAACAGTTAATAAGCAAACCTAGAGGACCAAAGGGCTTTCAAAGACACTGCTCAAGAAACACTGGGAACATATATTTTTTAGCAAATTTTATCTAGGACAGAAATATTTTTAATAGTCTTTCTTGATCACTGGCACTTAGTAGATTGCTGATTGGGTGAAGAAGGTGTTTTATCTAGTGACATCACAAAGGATACCCTATATCCTGACTTATCACAACAGAGTTGGTCTATGAATCTCAATAGGTCTACCTATTTACCAGACTATTCAAAGTTCTTTGTTTAGACAGATAGCGACCATTCAATGTTTCACATCTGATCATTTTAAAAAAAGAGCCAATGATGGAAGGAAGGAACACTGGATGCTGGAAGCTGTTTGATTTAATATAAAATAGTGATTTTCCCACTCCCCACTCAATGTGTGGAACACATTTATTAATTTCTTTTTTTGTATTTTATTGTTCTTTTGAATGTTTTATTCCTAATTTGTAAACCGTGAGAGTTACATCAGTGATGGAGATGGCGTATAAATTGATAAATAAATAAATCCTGATATTACTTATTTATTTATTTATCTGTTTATTTAAATTTACCCAATTCAAATGGCATGCCCTTTTATGTGAAAAAATTAGTGAAATTGTAATTGATGGAAGTAAGTTAAAAATGTGCAGTCAGATAGAGATAGAGAGATATGCATGTATGATATAAATATTAGAATGTGTTCATAATTACAATAAAGTATTGTTAAAGACAATACTAAAGGGGGCTTTGTTCAATGTAATACATGGTAATATAACTGCTACATGGAAATGAAGTGTTACAGTTTTTCCACAGAGATAAAAGCAAGCATTTTGCAGGCTGCAATGAAGTGAATGTAATTAAGAAAAAAATGTAATGAGGCTTAATGTAGTTTTTAGACAAGATATTCCAGCTTCAGGCTCAATGATCACACAATATGTTGTCTTCTTATGTCATTTCAAGAATGCATACATACCTCATTGCTAAACTCACTAAAATGGGAAGGAATAGAATTTCCTGTAGGTTCTTAAAGCTAATCCTAGCTAACAAAAAAGAGAGAATGAAATAAAGATGTATAATATTATAAATGTTAAAAATAGTCTACTGTATTAATATGAAATCAATGTAAATAAGAACTGTTTAAATATTTATTGTGATTTTTAAAATTTTGAAAATCAATTTAAAAAATTGTGGGGGGGAGCCAATCCCATTTTAAAAATCAAATGAATTGGTTTAAAATTATATTTTGCTCACATATATCCCAGTAATCAACTATATTTTCAATCCAAGGAGCATATTGCTGATTTAGGATAACAACAAAGTGCTGAGCCATTTCCGGCCTCCAGAGGGCCTCGGCAGGGGAAGCTTTTTTTCACCCTCCCCATGCATTGAATTATGGGTGTGGGCACTTGAACAGGCATGATAGCGTGGGCGCACACTCTTTTTGGCACCCAAGGAAGAAAAGGTTTGCCATCACTGGTCCACTGAGCCAGATCACATGACCTGAAAAACCAATAGAAGTTCCACTGACTTGCAGAATTGCAGTTAGGTCTAAGTCATTTATGGGTGATTTGTTCACCATATGATTTGATTCTCATTCTATATGAGCATTTGCAAAAGGAAATTCTGGCCCTTTCTCAGCCTGTTTTGGATTCAGATATTAGCCCAGCATGTCTCAAAGTTGAGTTGAGACCACCTCACGGAAGGGTTGCAAGTCAATGAATGGGATGGTACAAGGAGCTTTACCAGTTCAGAGTGAAATATGCTGAGTGGACAGAAACACAATGTTTTCAATGTAGAAAACTTTAGTGGCAATTACTATTTATTATTCTTTATTTAGTTTGCAGTATTTGCATGCCACCAAATTATAAAACCCCCAAAGCTTCATTAAAACTGTAATAGCAATATGGCAACATCAAATTAAAATTAGTTCCTGTAGCTGACAATTCAGATCTCAATGAAGAGCTTATTCTACATCACAAATAAATCAAACAACAAACAATTTTTTTAAAACTGCTTCCAGGAACTGAGCCTTGCATTCTGGATTAGCCTAAACATCCTCTTGTACACAGAACAAGCAGGTGATCCTGAAACAATTTAAAACAATTGACTCCTCTAAAATATTTTTGCAAAGCAGGGGTGTCAAACTGGTGGCCCATCCACCCCAGCTCCACGAATGGGGAAAACATCATGAAATGTCACATGATGGCTACGTGATGCTGTGAGTTTGACACATGTGTTGCAGGGCTTCTCTGAAACCCACTACAAGCCAGGGCAGCATCCATAAGGTGGTTGTTACGCTATTAAATTAACACTTATCAATAAGCAAACCAGCAATAAGCAATTGCTGTTTCTGAATACTCTTCTAGGGCAGATCCAGGTGGAATGCATTGCAGCCATCTGGAAATAAGAAAAGTATGGGTAACTATTGATCAGTCCTGATACTCCCCAAAGGGCTGTAGTTGGCTTATCAACCATAAGTGATAACCATAAGTGGACTTGTTGCTCACGTACCTGCCTCCCAGCTGTGTGTCAACAGCCCTGCCTGCGCTACTGGAGGAAGTAGCAGGGTTGGCAGTGGAGTCCTCCAGACTTATTGTCTTGGGGAATTTTAATCTGCTGTCGCTCAGGGAATCCTCTGGGTTGGTGCAGGAGTTCATGGCCACCATGGCAATGGTAGTTCAGGGCCCAACCCATGAGAGGGGGCACACTCTCGACATGGTATTCCTCTCGGGGCAGTTAAGTAATGATCTGATATTAAGGGGCTTAGAGACATTGCCTTTGTCATGGTCAGATCATTTTCTATTACGGCTTGATTTTAAGGCTCTAATCCTTCCCCACAGAGAGGCAGAACTGATTAGGAGGTTCCGCCCCAAACGCCTGATGGATTCAGAAGGTTTTCAAAGAGCGCTTGGAGTTTGGCTAGATTCACTTGTACACAGTTCAGCAGAGTCGCTTGCTGCAGCCTGGAATAGGGCTGCGATGGAGGCTCTAGACCGAATTGTGCCTTTGGGACCTCTCTGTGGCAACAGACCCTGGAGGTCTCTTTGGTTTACCAAGGAGTTCTGGGGAATGAAATGCCAGAAGAGAAGTCTAGAGAAGCATTGGAGAAAGACCAGATCCAAATCTGACCAAACACGTGTCTGCCACACTCTCCTCCTCCCTGTCACTCATGTCTTCTTGGTCAGAGGAGCCTTCATCATCAGATTCCACCGGGGGCAAAACAGGCCTGCAGCATGTGGATCTCTCCCCCACATCCACAGTCCTTGGGGCAGGAGCTGGGCCAGAGCTAACCATAACAAGTTCCAGTGGTCCTTGGAAGAAGCCGATTATCTAGGCCTTCGGCAGTCAGGATTCAGACCCAGCTACAGCATGGAAACTGCTTTGGTTGCACTGATGGATGATCTCTGATGGGCCCAGGAGAGGGGTTTATCCTCTGCCCTGGTGCTTCTTGACCTCTCAGTGGCTTTCAATACCATCGATCATAGTATCCTTCTGTGCCGACTGGAGGGGTTGGGAGTGGGAGGTACTGTTTTACGGTGGTTCTCCTCCTACCTCTCTGCAGTCGATGTTAGCGGGGGTCAGAGTTTGACTCCTAGGTCCCTACCTTGTGGGCTTCCTCAGGGGCCAGTTCTCTTCCCTCTGCTGTTTAATATCTACATGAAACCATTGGATGAGATCATCCAAGGGCATGGGGTGAGTTATCATCAGTACGCTGATGACACTCAGCTGTACATCTCCACCCCATGTCTACTCAGCGAAGCAGTGGAAGTAATGTGCCAGTGTCTGGGGGCTGTCAGGGTCTGGATGGGTACCAACAGGCTCAGACTCAATCCAGACAAGACGGAGTGGCTGTGGGTTTTGTTTCCCAAGGACACATCCATCTGTCCATCCATCACCCTGGAAGCGGGGGGAATTATTGACCCCCTCAGAGAGGGTTCGCAACTTGGGCATCCTCCTCGATCCACAGTTAACTTTAGAACATCATCTGTCGACTGTGGCAAGAGGGGTATTTACCCGGGTCGGCCTGGTGCACCGGTTGCGGCCCTATTTGAACACCTCAAGGTTCGACTACTACAATGCTCTCTACATGGGGCTACCTTTGAAGAGTGTCCAGAAACTTCGGCTCGTCCAAAATGCAGCCGCTTGAGCAGTTTTGGGCCTTCCAAGACATGCCCATATCTCATCATCACTCCGTGGTCTGCATTGGCTACCGATCTGTTTCCGGACACAATTCAAAGTGTTGGTTATGACCTATAAAGCCCTACATGGCATAGGACCACACTATCTCTGAGACCACCTTCTGCCACACGAATCCCACCGACCGGTGAGGTCCCACAGAGTCGGTCCCCATAGAGTCCCACCAACCAAACAATGCCGGCTGGCGGGACCTAGGGGAAGAGCCTTCTCTGTGGGGGGGCCGGCCTTCTGGTATCAGCTTCCCCTGGAAATTTGCACTGCCCCCACCCTCCTCGCCTTCTGAAAGAGTTTAAAAACTCATCTTTGCCACCAGGCCTGGAGTTTTTAGATCTTCCCTCATGTCCAATGAATGTTTAGTATGATTGCTGAATGAATTGTAATAATAGTTTTAATTAGAATTTTAAAGATTGTTTTTAATGTACTATTAATTGGATTGTTATTACTGTTTCTCTGGTTTTTGTACATGCTGTGAGCCGCCCCGAGTCCTCGGAGAGGGGTGGCATACAAATCCAATTAAATCATAAATCATAAATCAATCATAATCACCCACAACTGCTACCGACTGATCTATGTGGAGCCACAAACCCACTAATTGCGAATTTATTCCTTTAGAGTAAGAGTCAGTCCCTCCAGTGGCTGAGTAGATGCTGTCTAGTAGGACAGAGGCTAGAGGAGAGAGATTGTTACTTTTTCCTCAATTCTATTAAAAGTTAAGTAACAATTTGCCATCTTTCATTAAAAGAACTGACCTTGTTGATTGAGATTCCACAAAAGGAGCAGGTATGTTTCTTTCTGGCCTTCAGCAAAATGCGGTAGGCAGCATATACCACAAGGTGAATGTATATTGGCACACACTTCACCAATGATGCAAGAGCAAGACCTGGACCGAACATAAGAAGGAATGAAAACTTTATGGAAACAGCTGACCTGCCCATTGCCCCGGAAGCAGAGTAAAGACGCTGAGACAGTGTATGGGTTTAAATATTGGGTCACTTTATTAAATTAGCATAAATTTAAATAACGTAAATTTAAATAATGTAAATTTGAATAAATTCAAACAAAGGACCTGCAGAGGCCAAAAACTAATGGGGCAACTTATTGGGCATAACTCCTTGCTGAACTAGGTGAAGGTAGCCACCTTCACCTAGATCCGAGCCACGCCATTAAGCGTGTGGGAGGAGCTCACCCTCCAATCCCCGATGGCAATTGGATCCGGTGAGTCCCATGGGCATCCTCTCTCCAATCCCCGACGTTGCACCAACCTCTAGTTCAGGGGTAGGGAACGTTGGCTCTTCTATGACTTGTGGACTTCAACTCCCAGAATTCTCTGAACTAGAATGATTGGCTCAGGAATCCTGGGAGTTGAAGTCCACAATTCTCTGAACTAGAATGATTGGCTCAACTCCCAGAATTCTCTGAACTGTTTTTGGTATATTATGATGGAGTGTAAGATAATGGTTTTAAATGTGAATGGTTTGGGATCGGATTTGAAACGTTTTAGGATATTAAGGATGGCTAAGCAATACAAGGTGGATATTATGATTTTGACAGAAACACATAAAAGAAGGGGAGGAAGGGATAACTTGATTAATGATAGAAATTGGAAATGGGTGTTTGAGTCAAGAGGAACACAAAATAGTCGAGGCACAGCGATTCTGATTCATCAGAGGGTTAATTTTGAAGAGGTCGGAATTCAGAAAGACAGAGAAGGAAGGTGGATATTTGTTAAAGGGAAAATAAATCAAAAGAAGTTGACATTAGCAGCAATTTATGCCCCGAATGGGAAAACAAAACAATTTATAATAAATACTAAGAAGAAGTTAGACAATTTTATGGAGGGCTCAACTTTTTTGGCAGGAGATTTTAATATGCAATTAACAAATGGGAATGCAAATAGCAGGATGTTACATTTAAATAAACTTAATATGGTGGATCTACATGCAGATATTTTTAACAGAGCTACATATTATTCAGCAAGATATCACACATTTAGCTGCATAGACTACATATTAATGAATAGGGGAGGTAATATACAAGTTAAAAAAGTAGACATTAAAAGTATATGGATATCAGATCATGCCCCACTATTGGCAGAATTGGAAATAGGTCAGGAACGAAATCAAAAAATTTGGAGATATAATGCAGTTGTAACTGCTAGGGAACAAGATAAAGAGAAATTGCAAACAGAGTTATCAGAATATTTTAGAATTAATGATGTGGGTGGTATTAAACAATCAATTGTATGGGATGCATGTAAGGCCTTCATGAGGGGACAATGTATATGTATGGAAGCAGATATTAGGAAGAGGTGGGGTAGAGAGAGGGAAAGGAAGATAAGGGAAATAGATTTGATACAAGAGCAGTTAAGAATAACGAAAAGTAGAGAGTGGAATAGTTTATTGAAATTGAAAAAGAAACAGTTGATGGTGTATGATGAGATTAAATGGAATAAGATGAGAATGGCGATGCGACAAAAATACAGAGTTGGGGGACAAGATCAATGCAGCAAATGGCGAGATATCTGAAGAAGAGGAAAGAAAAATCATGTATTTTAGCATTGAGGGACACCAGTGGAGTGGTTAGATATGGTAATGACCAGTTAGAGGAGATAATGAGGAAATATTATGAAGATTTGTATAAAGAGGAGCAAGTGAAGATAGAAGTCCTCAAGGTTGGGAAAATAGTAAGTGAAGAAGACAAACAAATTTTGAATGCAGAAATTACACAAGATGAAATTGCTAGAGTAATTAAAGGGTTAAAACAAGCCAAAGCACCGGCCCCAGATGGGTTTACAGGGGAATTCTATAAAACTTATGTGAATGTTTTGCTGCCGCATTTGGGGAAATTGTTTAATAATATATTGTCAAATCGTGATATCCCGCAGACATGGAAGCTTTCAGAAATTGTTACCATTCCGAAGATGGGTCGAGATTTAAGAGAGCCTGGGTCCTACCGTCCGATCAGTTTGGCAAATCAGGATTATAAAATATTTATGAAAATACTGGCAAATAGATTAGAAAATATTTTACCAAAAATAATTGAAGAGGATCAATATGGATTCGTGAAGGGAAGGAAAATAAGTGAACCAATTAGAAATGTAATGAATGTGATGCACCATGCTACCACTACTAAAAGGAAATTGGGAATTTTGAAATTTATTTATTTATTTATTTATTACTTAGATTTGTATGCCGCCCCTCTCCGAAGACTCGGGGCGGCTCACAACATGTAAAAACAAATCATAAGCAATCAGACAAATTTAAAATATTTAAATGTTTAAAAACCCCATATGCTAACAGACACACACACAGACATACCATGCATAAATTAAACGTGCCCAGGGGGAGATGTTCAGTTCCCCCATGCCTGACGGCAAAGGTGGGTTTTAAGGAGTTTACGGAAGGCAGGAAGAGTAGGGGCAGTTCTAATCTCCGGGGGGAGTTGGTTCCAGAGGGCCGGTGCCGCCACAGAGAAGGCTCTTCCCCTGGGGCCCGCCAACCGACATTGTTTAGTTGACGGGACCCGGAGAAGGCCCACTCTGTGGGACCTAATCGGTCGCTGGGATTCGTGCGGCAGGAGGCGGTCTCGGAGATATTCTGGTCCGATGCCATGAAGGGCTTTAAAGGTCATAACCAACACTTTGAATTGTGACCGGAAATTGATCGGCAGCCAATGCAGACTGCGGAGTGATGGTGAAACATGGGCATACCTAGGTAGGCCCATGACTGCTCTCGCAGCTGCATTTTGCACGATCTGAAGTTTCCGAACACTTTTCAAAGGTAGCCCCATGTAGAGAGCATTACAGTAGTCGAACCTCGAGGTGATGAGGGCATGAGTGACTGTGAGCAATGAGTCCCGGTCCAGATAGGGCCGCAACTGGTGCACCAGGCGAACCTGGGCAAACGCCCCCCTCGCCACAGCTGAGAGATGGTTTTCTAATGTGAGCTGTGGATCGAGGAGGACGCCCAAGTTGCGGACCCTCTCTGAGGGGGTCAGTAATTCCCCCCCCAGGGTAATGGACGGACAGATGGAATTGTCCTTGGGAGGCAAAACCCACAGCCACTCCGTCTTATCCGGGTTGAGTTTGAGTCTGTTGACACTCATCCAGGCCCCAACAGCCTCCAGGCACCGGCACATCACTTCCACCGCTTCATTGACTGGGCATGGGGTGGAGATGTTTATAAAGCGTTCGATAAAGTTAACCATAGCTACTTATATAAATTATGTAACAAATTAAATATGGGGGAAAAATTTTGTGAAACTATAAAAGAGATTTATAAAGGAAATGAAGCATATATAAGAGTGAATGGACAAAGAACGCAGAGTATTAAAATATTAAACGGCACCAAGCAGGGATGCCCTCTGTCTCCAAAATTATTCGTAATAGCAATAGAGATCTTAGCTAATAAGATAAGACAAGATAACACTTGGGCAGGATATAGAATAGGGGAATTAGAAATGAAAATAAATTTATTTGCAGATGATGCAATTATATTGACCCAGACCCCGATGGAGATGATTAAAGGTATAATAAATATTTTACAAGAGTTTAAGCAGGAATCGGGACTGTCGGTTAATATGGAAAAATCAGAGATTATGTGTTTAAATATAGATCCGAGAGAACAGATAGAAATTAGGAAAGAATCAGGGTTGAAATTAGGACTTAAAAAAATAAAATATTTGGGAATTTGGTTATTAAAAAAACCAGTGAAAATGGAAGAGATTAATTATAGAATAACATGGAGGAAAATGTTGAAACAGATGAGGAGCTGGAAAGATAAAAAGCTAAGGAGACTCTCTAAAATAAGAGCTTTAAAAATGATGATAGCTCCCAAGATGATGTACCTATTTCAGGTGCTGTCGGGGGGGTTATCGGTATGTAAGGTTAAAGAGTGGGACAAAAAATTAAATTATTGGATTGAAGAAGATAAGAGACCAAGAATAAGAAAAAAGTGGTTAATTGCGAATGAAAAAGAGGGGGGATGGGGTGTTCCATGTCTGGAGCTGTATAGGGAAGCTTTTCAAATGGAAAGGTTAATGGAGTTGCAATTAAGTGAAAATAAATGGGCGAAATTGGAAAAACAGATAAACGGGATGAATAATAGAGAATTAATTTTTAGGAAGTGGAATAGGAGAGATATAGGTAAATTAATAGGCCCAATGAAAGGGACTATGGAAATTTGGAAAAAATGGCAAGGGAAAATAGGATTATATAAATCTAAACTGTCATCGCTTTATGTAATAAATAGAGAAAACGAAATTAACTTAAATAGGGTTATAGGAGAGTTGAAGGGAAGAGGGATAACTAAGATAGAACAGTTATACGAGAAGGATGGCAGGCTAAGTAGAAATCGTATAGAATGGTGGTTAGGTAAGGGAAGGTGGCTACAAATAAATGCAATATGTAAATATCTAAATGAAAGGGAGAATAAAGAAGTATTATGGTGGGAGGAGACAGGGTTAGAGAAAATAATAAGAGAAAAAAGTGAGGGGATAAAGGCGCAAGCAACTAATATATACAAACTGCTAGTGCAGTCAGATGGGGACACGATTGATGGATTGACTAAATGGTGGCAAAATGAGATATTAGTAGAGGTACAAGAAATGGAAAATATAGTAGAAGATATAAGGAAAATTAAAAATACAAGAATTAGGGAAATGTGAAGGAAAATATTACATAAGTGGTATTTTACTCCCGTTCAATTTGCACATTTTCAGCAGAATGTCAGGGGGAATTGTTGGCATGGTTGTCAAGATAAAGGAGTGTTTATGCATATGTTTTGGGAATGCCCGATAGTGCAGGAATTTTGGTGAAAAGTGAAAGAGGATATCAATAGAATGTTAAACATACAATGGACAATCACTAAGGAAATGGCAGTACTAGTAAAAAGCAATGCGATGGGAGAATTTAGAGAAATAAAAAAAGCAGCAATAGAAAGTGCTCAGGCAGTAATAGTTTTGGGTTGGAAGGATGCGACAAAATGGACAATGCAAAATTGGTATAGGTACATGGTGGATCATATTCAATTTGAAATTATGGAAAAAAGGATAAATTTGGATAATGAAACTGATTTGGGACGGCTGATGGGACGGTGGGACAAGGTAAGACGATATATGACGTGCAGAATCCGAGACCAAGCTACAAGAAATAAACTAGAATCACTCTATAATATGTAGACAGATATATTGCTCTTGGGTTAAGTGGATTAAAAAAGAAATACCCCCAATTTGGTGGTGGGGAATGTGTGTATGTCGGGGTGGTGGGCACAATTCACAATTCACTACGCACTGTTTTATGTTGTGTGATTTTAAATTGTTAAAAATCAATAAATAAAATTATTTTTTAAAAAAAGGAATCCTGGGAGTTGAAGTCCACAATTCTCTGAACTAGAATGATTGGCTCAGGAATCCTGGGAGTTGAAGTCCACAAGTCATAGAAGAGCCAACGTTCCCTACCCCTGCTCTAGTTCCTGGAAAGAGGCGGTCCATCATCTTTTGAAAATATGCCCAAATGGAGCATGCGCAGTTGCTCCTACTGCCCATTTCCGCCCCTAACCTGCCAAACCCCAGTGACCAGAGGGAAGCCAAATTAGTCGAATAATATCTACATAACGCCGCACCCCCTAACCAGTCCATCCTTACCGTCCGTGTGGAATAGGCAAAAAAATGGAAGCTGCCAAATATTCCTATTCCACCCCGAAGTGACCTCTTTCTGACACACTGTATGATAAAGGAGGGCGGGTGGGTGTTTGCTTTCGCAGCCAGGGGGAGCAAGGAGGAGGTCCAATTCGAGCCGCCCTTAAATGGGGCGGTCTAGGACCTCCTCTCGAGCCCGCTGCCGAAAGCTGAACTTCCGGGTTTCGCTATACCCGGAAGTTCAGAGCTCCGTGGAGCTCCAGGCAGCGTAGCCCGGCTCCGGGGGCAATTTCAGCTGGCGGTTTAAGCCGCCAGCCATGCATTTCTGCAAAGGGGAAGGGAGAAAAATTGGGAAGCTACAACAAGAAAGGAATTGTAAGAGTAATTGGAGGGGTTTTCTAGCACCTAGGCAGAAGTTTGTAGGAGAACAAAATCTAAATATGGGTGTGGAAATAGTGCCAAGAACAACTGTGCCAAATGTTTTGCAAGCTGCATGACTTTAAGATCAATTTAAGACAAACTGATTTAAGTAAAATAAAGCAAAGCAAAGCAAATAAAACAAACACTGTTCTGCCATAAAAACCCAGGCAAAGGAAACTTCCTTTTCTTTGAATTCATAAGTAAAATTAATTACACACAATAAAGAATTGGTGGAAAGGGAGTACTAAATAAAATCAATCATAATTCCTCATCATTTGCTGATTCCACATTCCACTCAGGAATCAATAATCAAGAGAGTTATTGCCTTTATTTGACTCGTCCCTCAGAGACTACTATTGCTAACAACAACAGAGAATGTGACATTTTTTTTTAAAAAAATTGAAACTATAGCACTTATATCTGCAGAAACTCTGTTTTGTGTTGTGGTTATAATGCGAAAGTAAGCAAGATCACCCCATTAAAAAATCATTTTAAAATTTGATTCAGTTTTTCTTTTCTTCCAGATGAACAGTTTTCTTTTATAAAGTCATAACATATCACTCTTTTGTTTGATGTACAGCTTAAAATTAAGGAAAGTAAGTGGAATGTTCTTACCCAACCATCACAGGAATGAAATTATCTATTGTATCTATGAGCAAGTCACATAAATATATTTACCATTGGAGGACTGTGATACTTCAAAATTTGAAAACTACATTAGCCTGTTGGGAACTTAAAGCAGCTCTCTTACATTATTGCCATTAAGCCCACTGGAGTGGTATTTTGTCCTAAAATCAGATATCTTTAGATCAAGAAAATTAATGCTTAGAGACATGACTTATAAATAAAAACATGGTACATTCTTTTTTTAAAAAAAATAGAATAACTGTGTTCATTTTGTTTGTTTACATCCCTGTGTTTATTATTTTTTTAAATAAACAATTCAAGGTAGTCAATAGCTAATATTCCTTCTTCCTCCTATTTTCCTCACAACAATTATTCTGTGATGTGAGTTGGGCTGAGAGAGACAGTGACTGGCCTATTTATTATTTACTTATTTATTTATTCATTTGTCCAATACACAAATATGTAGGAAGAAAAATAGGCATGTAGTAATATATATAAGGGCAAAGTGAACTTAGAGGAGAGGATATATGAAAGAAAGAAAATATATATCATAAGTGAGAGAAAGGAAAGACAATTGGACAGGGGACGAAAGGCACACCAGTGCACTTATGTACACCCCATAAGCCTAAGGCCACCCAGCAGGCTTTCATGTCTAAGACAGGATTAGAACTCACAGTCTCCTCATTTATAGACTGGTGCCTTAACCACTAGACCATACTCCCTTTCTGGGGATATGTAATCAAGCCTTTCGCATACTGCTATTGTGTTATGCTTTTCAATACTCTCTGCCTCTGCCCCTAATTGGCAGTGGTGGGGAAATGACTACACACCATAGTCCACTACCCCACCTCCCTCCCCCACTACCATGCCTGAATCAAAACTGGATGGATACATCAATAACTGGATCAATAAATAAAATAAAAATAAGGGAAAGTGCTTGCTAGTGGGCTTCTTGCAGTACAAAAAATAATTTTTTTAAAAAAAGAAGCCAACTCCAAAGCAATTCATTATTAATGCCTGAATATTCTTGCTAAACAGTTCTGATTATTTCACAAGAAAGAGGTCAAAGTAGTGGAGAAAGGAATTTAATCAAATAAACTCTCAATCTCTCTCCAAATAGCATTTTCATCCAGCAGCATGTAAATTCATCAGATGATGAGCTTTCAAACATACAGACAAGGTTAATCTGCTACTGACTGTTAAAACTTTTGGGATGGACTTTAAAAAAAAAGTCTGAAGCAGCCATTCTGCTCCAAATTCCTCTTTTTCTTCTGTGTCCAAAAGAAGAAGACGACAGACCTAAAATATCACTGTTTAAAAATTCCAACTGGAGTCTCTGAAGTAGTTTTGTCAACTTCCCAAAGGAGGATCTGATTGGTTCTCCTCACCCTGTCATTTGAAGAACATTAATAGAAGTAAAGTGAAAAGAAAATGAAAAGAAGGACTAAGGGGGACATGATAGGAGTGTTCCAATATCTCAGGGGTCGGCGCAAAGAAGAGGGAGTCAAGCTATTCTCCAAAGCATCTGAGGGTAGAACAAGAAGCAATGGATGGAAACTAATCAAGGAGAGAAGCAACTTAGAACTAAGGAGAAAATTCCTGACAGAACAATTAATCAGTGGAACAGCTTGCCTCCAGAAGTTGTGTATGATCCAACACTGGAGGTGGGGCAAGAAGCAATGAGTGGAAACTAATCAAGGAGAGAATCAACTTAGAACTAAGGAGAAATTTCCTGACAGAACAATTAATCAGTGGAACAGCTTGCCTCCAGAAGTTGTGTATGGATATTGAATAACCATTTGTCTGAAGTGGTGTAGGGTTTCCTGCCTAAGCAGGGGGTTGGAATAGAAGACCTCCAAGGTCCCTTGTAGCCTGATTAAAAATTGAACTTTTTAACATTGTCCTATATTTCTGGACTAAGAACACTTATTTCAGAATAAATATTTTCTTAAGCTGGAAATGATGGAATTCTACCAACAATCTTGCTTTGATATCTTTAAAACTAATTCTGTAAATTCTGGCTGGAGGATTGGCCCTGATTAAGCAAATCATATGTTAGCCTGTCATCTTCTAGTCTTCATCAATCGAAATCATTTACATAATATATATTATTATACATTATAATTTTATGTTGCAAAGTAATTACTGTGGTGCTTTACTTAGGAGGGATTACCTACAAACATACACAAACCCTTAGCTTTTTTTTTTTTTTGGTATAAATGTATATCATCACATTTTAAAAAAACTGTTTCAGTTTGTTCTCTCTAGCATATTATAATGGTAAATGTTATGGGATAGAAAACAAAAATCAGCAATGGAAACTGTTACATGTTTTCTTGAGAGATAGATACATCTGGTCTAGATATGCTTATTTGAAATACAATCAGCAGATTGATATCTCAAATTCTAAAGACTCCACGGCACGGACACTTGCTAGGGAATAATTCAGCCACATTTACTTCCACAGAAATGGGTCTGAGAGAGAAGACATTACACACTTCTGTATAATCCTCGGCGCAGCAGAGACAAGCTAAATGTGCTGAATCCTCATTGTTTTCACAAAATTGTGTTCCCTTGTGCTGCTGCCAGATTTCTTCTGCTTTCATTTTTGAAGAATGATTTTTGTCCTTGTTTATGCTGAACCTAGATGCTTTCATTAAGGAGTCCCATAAGGAGTTAAAAATTATTCTGGTATTTTGTGCCCTCTGTACACAAAACACCTTTCTAGAAAGTGAGATACTATTTTCTATGGGAAAGCTTTCTAAAGAAAGAAAGAAAAAAACTACAGGGGGAAAAAAGTAACTGTCTAATTAGGAGCAAAATGATTGGCTAGTTCACGGACTCTTGTGACAGTTGTGACAAATACATACATTGGCATCGCCCTAACCTCACTTCACCATTTGCAACACGAAGTTGGTATTTTCAGAAATTTGCAGAACACTGGGCTACAAAGCTTCACCTTGTCTGATGCTATTTCATTTAATTTTTTATTAACTGCCTGAACATATGCCATTCTACAAGAGGGTAATAGTTACAAAATGTCAGCAGAAACATTTAAACTGCTAAAATGTAAATGATTTTATAAATTTGTAATGAAACATAATTGTCGTATGAGGGGGAGAGAGGGGGGGGAACAGAAAAACAGATACATTTTGCTGCACAAAATTGCATCTTATTGGTCAAAAGTAGCAGAACGGTAAACAAATTTTAATGAGCTTGACAGGCTGTGCTGAAATAAAATGATACTCATAAGCTTAAAAAGTGAATTCTATCACATTTTCTTTCCTAGCGTTAGAAAAGTTCAGTCTTTCCTGAAAAGATCCCACGGAACTTTGTATGTATTCTTAATTCATAACAAAGGCAAGGTTATTAAACTTGTTACTTTCTTTTAAGACAAACACACAGAGAAACAAGCACACACAGAGACACACACACACACATGTCAAAGAAGATAATATATATCGATAAACATATCTACACATCAAAGCAGCTCATCTCTCGAACAAACATTATTCGAATGTGGATAGATAGATAGATAGATAGATAGGTAGGTAGGTAGGTAGGTAGGTAGGTAGGTAGGTAGGTAGATAGATAGATAGATAGATAGATAGATAGATAGATAGATAGATAGATAGATAGAGATGGAAGGATGGGATAGGGAAAGAGAGAGACAGACAGAGAGAGACAGAGAGAATACACACACACACACACACACACACACTATATATATATATATATATATATATATATATATAGATTGTTCTGAGTTCGGGTTTTGCCCTGTGTAATGTTTTGCATGTCATTACACAGGGCAAAACCCGAACTCAGAACAATCTACATACATATACCCGTGAAAATTTACGAAAACAAATATATATATATATATATATATATATATATATATATATATATATATATATATATATATATATTCCTTTCAGCGATAAATCGCTGGGTCAATGATCTCAAACATGGCAAAAAGGAAGGAAGAGAATGCAGAAAAAGAACATATTTTCATTTATTACCCACGCACCCACCCCCGTTGTTTCCTAAGCTACCACACACAGCAGCCACCTTCCAGTTAGGTTTGCGGGCAACCATCTTTAAATGCTTGAGCTGCTCTGTGTGGCCATGACAAGATTTGCAATTCTCTACGTTTATTTACACACCATCACCCCAACTAGACATCACATTGCAGTGGCTTGGTCACAGCTGACCCCAGGGTAGTCCCTGTCTTTGCCGATCCAATTTGATCATGCTCTCCAATTGAACTGCCATCGTACAAGCACAGGATGTATGCCTACAACTCCACACCACAATAAAATTAGCAAAAGCTTGTCAGGGTATATTTTCTACTTTTACTGTGACAGACGCTGGACAAATATGTCTGCTTTTCAGAAATCCACAGAGATTTGTCGTCTCCTAAATTACTTATGGTTCTGTCATGTTTGCTGCTTAGCATTATTCCTATATTGGTAAAAAAAAAAGCACGTAAAAAACCTGCAGTGGTTTATTTCAGGGAAATATTAAATATGCCATGTGTTTTTCAGATGCTTTGCCCTGCATTGAATGCATGATGCTAAATGATTTCTTTTTCTGTTTTTAATTGACTTGCTTTATAACTTCTCATGTTTTTAGCAGCCACTAAAGATTAATACAACACAAAGGCATCCTATTCAGAAAGCAAAGGATTAAAAAGAAAAGGCCTTGTTTACAAGAAACAATAGAAATTTAAGTTTCAAAAGATAGAATAATGTATGGCAAAAAACAAGACACTTTAGAAAGTAAACTTGGTGGGTTTTTTTTTTAAAAGAGAGAGGGGGTATAGGCTTTTTATTGACTGCCAGAAATAAATATTTTCACTTCCTAGTAAACAATAATTAATATGTTTTGTGTATTAATGTGTGTATTAATATGTTTTCTAATTCTTCTCCCCATCCCTGGTAGTATAATTTCGATTCAATATTCTTAGTAGTCCCAGCATCAAAGAGTTTCAAAAGTTCTGGGATCACTTCCTATTCCCTGGAAGACAGAAAGAAACCCAAAACCTAGTTAAATAAATTGTGCATTTATTCCTTTCCTTTTATGCACCATGATCTACATGTGGTCATTAATTATAAAGAGACTATTATAGCACCATATTTTCATTCAATATGATGTCTGGGTATATATCAAAGAAGTCCCATAATTAAAACAGAAGGGCCACAATGACAATTAAAATTACAATCTATATAGGGAAAGAAAGTACAGTTCTATCATTTTTCACCCTGTCACTCTCCGGCCGATGGAAGATTCCAGTCACGTCTCAGTTAAAGCCGCTAAATGCTTCCTCACCAATGCTACCTCAAAAGCATTATCAGCACCTAAGCAAAAGCCTATGCAAGTATAATTTAATACCAAGCCCCGGTTTGCAAGTAATAGCGTATAAAGTGATATTTAAGTGGTGTTTTAAGCACACTTTGGATGGCTACAGCCGCTTTTTACTGGTAAATGCATTTCCCTTTGAGTAGTGATTATGAGTCCTGGGTGAAGGTCTGCCTGTAAGCCTTACTTCCAGCTGCCAATCTTGGCTTCACCGGGAAGAAAAAGCCACATCACCGCACCTTTTTCCTCCCCTCGGAGGCTGTCATAGCCAGAGCCCCAGCACTGCAAAACAATTTCTGCCTCACCCTTTCCTGCTTCTGCCTCTTCAACCAGGGACCTCTGCCTTGTGTACCCACTTACAATCCTCACCAACCAGCTCCCCAGCTGCACACCACTTCCACATGCCTGCCTTGCCTTGCCTCGCCTCGCCTCCCCGCCCCAATTTTAATACTTAGCTTGGTAAACATCTGCCTTTAATGGGATGCAAAGCTTTTTTTCTGGGAAGGGAGAAGGGGGTAGCAATATGTTTTTGCCACAATTTATTGTCTATAAAAGTCGCAGCGAGTGAATGATGACAACTCAACTCTCTCGCTGGGTGCCTGGGTGCCTGGGTGCGGCCCTTCTAATAACTTTCAGCCAAGCATTCGCCATATGAAGCATGCAATGGAGACGCAGAAGGGGTTTTGTATAATAAAAGGGTGACATGGTCATTTTTCCCCAGTTTTGCATTACACAGGCACACTCATGCATGGTGCTTTTTAAATTCTTATTATACGTGAGGTCAGAGGGTCGAATGTCAGAAAGTACTGTTAATTTCACGGGGTTAGGGGAAAGTAAATTCAGAGGGAATACAGATCACTTAGCACAGAGAAGCAGCTCCTCTGAAGTTTGGTTTTCACATTTGTTAGCCGTATCCGTCAGCTGACGAACCATTGAGGCCACAGTGACATCGTGGTCCCTCTTATAATAGCCTGACATGCTGCAGTGGGGCGGGAAGCGACGTTCCCGGAGCCTCTCCGGAGGGGCCAGCAAGAGACTCCCCTGGAAGCAGTGAAGCACTCCAACTTCACACAACTGGAACTGAACAAAGCGGGTTGCCATTTGGGCCGTGAGGTTTAAATTATAGAAAAAGCAGTCAAGAGGCCTTAAAGTTCAATCTGACAAGAAATGTAAAATATATTTCTGTCTTCATTCTCTGGGAAGCGAGTATCTTGCGGTGGCTAGACAGAGAGGCTTTTCTTCCCCCTCTTTTTTTTTTTAAAGGGGTACCGAATGTAAAAAAATTCAAGGATCAAATCATAAATGTTAAATCCCCAAAGGATGTTTGATTCTGTTGCCAATAAAGCCTCTAAATATGAACATCTTAAGATCCCGGAGCTTGTGGGGTGGGAGAGGAATCGGGAAAAGAAACACAGAAGCTTTATAAACATTGTTCTGATTGTGGCATTAATAAAGTGGGCACTAATAATGTGGGAAAGAGGCAATAAAGAGCAATGTTATTTCTAGGAGGAAAGTCTATTCACCACCAGTCGCCTAAACTAGATCTCCTTTTCAAAGAGGCACAACAGGGATCACGTGTTTGGTGTTTTTCAGCAGCTTTCGCAAGAGTTGAAATGGAAATGTCTGGCTGAAATTTGTGTGTGTGTGTGTGTGTGTGTGTGTTTGTGTGTGTGTGTAAAAGAAAAAATTTGCTTGCTGGAAGAATCCAGAAATAGAGAAAGAAGCCTGATTTTTTTTTTTAACCTCAGAGAAAGAAAATATTATCTCTACAATTATGCAACTGAGCGGGCTGCCACGGCCAGCTGGGCCCAGGTCTGGTTGGGCGATTTCAGTGTTATGTGTTTGTCTTCCGTCCTGCATGGGGCCTGGATCAAAACCTCCAATTGGGCTCAGCTGCCCCTTTATAATTAAATTTTAATGACTTAGGCTGAATGTTTGGGGTTTGGCGCACATTTAGTAGTTTTAGCATTTAAACGGTCTTGAAGAGCCTCTGAAAGAAGGCAGCATTGCCTTAACCTACTGGGGAGGGGAATTTCCTCGGGTGCTTTTTGCTTGTCACATGGTTTTCAGCATCACGAAGGGCCGAGACAGCCTTTAGGAAGAGATGGCTGGACCATTCAAAGATCTTCAGAAAAAACCCAGGCATTCTTGATGGAGGCAAGCTCCAAATGAACAGTCAGATTTTGCAGCCTAGCACATCTCTCCAGCCCTCTGGTTTTCATCTCCCATCCCTGGAGTTGCTGTGAGCTTTGTCACTGTCACATAGTTGCTGTGAAATTTCCCCAAATTCCACAAAGGTGCCTGTTGCAAGATAAGATGCAAAGCTTACATGGGACAGACCTTCTTGACACACTCCATGGAAAGGACAGTGGAAATAATTCAGCTATGGGCACCCCACCCCCCAAAAAATGAAGCATCTCTTGAACATCACCTTTCCAAACTCCTTCGTAGAAGAACAAACCTCCAGCAAAGCAAGAACTGATATTCTTCAAAGGAGCGTGCCAAAAAGGTTGTGAGCTTTGATGCCAAAGAAAGCTCAAACTACCAATGTTCTTCTACCAATGTTCTTTGACCAAAAGTAAAATCATGGGCTGTGTAGTACAGATGAAGTCAGTTTACCCCAACCAGGCACCTTCAGTTCCACTGGGACAATATTGGATTCTTGATTTTCTCTCACACCCTAGTTTTTAATTCTGGTGAGGATTCACTAAGAACAGAAGTCTTCTTCAGACTTGAAGTATTCCACATTATCCTTTTCAGTGCTGTGACCCATTATAAATGACCCTTGCTTACTTTACATGTGAATGCATCAGTGCTGCACATACTTATATCTAAGGATTTATTTTAATAGTGTTTGTCACATATAGCGGCTGGCCTTGTATAATTAAGAACTTGCCCTTCAGATTGCCTTTTCCTCCAACTATCTGGTTGCCTGAAGTTTAATCCTTCATTACCAGCTAAAACAAAATCACCAATTAGGCACATGAATACATCCGAATTAATCTCATTAAGGTGATGGCACCAAATAAATTGGAACTATTTTTGTGCTTTTACTGTGTTCCTATGGCTTTATCAGGCCCTATGGCCATATGCAAAGACCTTACAGCTTAGTCATTTAGAGTCATTCGCTTGTGGACTAAATGTGGCATTACCATCGATGGCTGAAAATTGCTTTCAGCTTTTAAACTGCACTGACTAGTCTGTAGTTAATCTTAGATCATTCACTCGCAAAATTAAATGAGCCAGAACGATGGTCTCTCTTTCTTCTTCCCCCTCCTTTTTTTTGTAAAAGAATACATCACAAAACACTTATTTGCCCTACCCAAAAGAGATTTCAAATTCATTTAAACTCTCATAAATCAGAGCTGGGAATTTTTAATTGTGTTTCCTAGCGCAGACATAAACTCTCTTTCCTGAGCACATCATTGCTAACAATTTACATATGGAATATAGTATCTTGCCTAACAAATGATGTACACCTCTATTCTCCTGTGATGTATGTGGGAACCACATGATACTTGTTATTGTGAATCAAAGCCAAATTGCTTGGACTCATTTACATAAATCAACCTGAAGACTTTTGTTTTCAAATATACATGCCGTTTACACTATATACCGGTAGTCTTTTTTGTGGTGCTCATCAAAAAGGCAAAAACCTAAGAATTAAAACTCTTTCACAGCTTCCTGGGCCATCTCAACAAGGACATTTGGACAAATATCAAATAGCAGGTAGCAGTAGCCTAGGTCACACTACTAATTATATTCTGTAAAAAGTAATTCAAACAATTCCTTATTCTTGTGAATATTACAATTTGTGGAAATTAACATTTATTTATTTATTTGTTTGTTTATTAAGCTTTAACCCTCCTTTACTATTTTGTAAATGGTAAACATACAGACTACTCCTTCCTCCTCCTATTTTCCACACAACAACCCTGTGAGGTGGAATGAGCTGAGAGTCACTGAACCAAAATCACCCAACTTGTTTTTATGCCTAACTTTAAGGGTGATTTCAGGATTCTGCTACTGCTAGTTTGCTCAGGGACAAGCTGCATGGACAGTACTAAAAAAACCTGAGCATGTGCAGAAACAAAAAACAAGATGGCGGCATCTATGGCACAGCCGAGAGAACTGGCTTGGGGGCATGGCAGGCTTCAGTCATCCAAGGGGAAAAAAGAAAACTGTAGAAACATAAGAGATGACTTAATCTCCAAATGTCACCAGGATATTCAGCACAGTGAAAACATGTTGTGGGTTGGTTCAGTGATTCAATGGAGACCCACCGTGTATTGGGGTCACATCTTGAAAATGAGAAGCATGCTCCCTGGTCACATAAGCTACACAGTTGATGACAGATCAGGGGTGTGTGTGTGTGATTGTGTATGTGCGTGTGTGTTCTTGTTTTCAGGAAATGGAGCATTAGCCCAGTCAAAAAATCACTACATCTCTTAATCAGAAGCAAAGCTTCCCAAAGCTCAGCGTCATGTTCTTTTAAACAATGCTTAAAAACCAGCAGACTCTTCTTGAATCTCAGTTTATTAGTAAATTCCACAACCAGATATCAGTCCCCCTAAAATCAGCAGGAATAATAATCCAGTAAACAGAGAAGGCTGTAATATAGAATGTGTCAAAAAAAAAAAAAGCCCACCCCAAAAGCACCACGTGCAAATCTTCCACAAAAGGAGGTAAATATGATATTGCTTTCTCTCTTCATGAAGTGATAATCTGGTTTATTTCCAGTGTTAATTGGAAAAGAATGCTAATTGCCATTATAGGCATGATAATGCCAGTTACAAGTACAAAAGCTGAGTATAAGAGTGCAGAATCAAGTGCAAGAGCAGAGAATCCAGAGGGAAAGACTTTAATGTCCTTGGAAAATTCCATCTAAAACTTTATTCCTTTAATCCGCCTGTTAAACAATCCAATTAATAGTCCCTTAAAAGAAGCTTCAGATAAATTCAATTGTTTTCAACTCTCCAAGAAGTTATTCAGAATACACTTTGTAATAGCTTATTCTACTCATCCAAATGTAACATTCTCCACCTTAGCCCCTTCCTGGGATCTTGTTCCTCCAATATAATGAAACATCTTGAAAAAGCACAACATACATTTGTTAACTTTCTTCTGTATGGTTGTGTGAGGAATGAACATTTGCTTAGTTATACAGTTCAGGTAGGAAATAGAGAAAGAGAGGGATGGAGGGAGATTTCATTCATTCTTTGAAACAAAAGTGACTTTCTAACTAAATTATTAAAAACTTATCTGCTAGTTTTTCAAAATAGAGGGGTGAGGAAAGTCTCTTATTTTGTTTATTCTGTAAAGTATTTTCCCCTCTCTATCTTTCCCTTCTCTCTCTCTCATTCTTTCTCTCTCTCTCACACACACACACACTCTTTCTCTCTCTCTCTCTTTTAATAGCCTGAACCAAATAATTTCTCATTTTTACAGGCTTCACTTCCCTTTTCTCACAGTGAATAAATTGCAACTTATTTCCATGAAATTCACAGATGACACAGATCTTTATTTTGCATAAAGGCATAAAGAAGTGTCTAATATCTTCAATATTCATCTGCTAAGTGGACATTTGCATCGGTTTGGAAGAGGGAGGGGAAGAAAGAGAGCCACCCACCCTCCCGCAGTGACAGCTGTACAAAGGGATGACATCTGACAGCTGTGACAATGCTGAAGGCAGACTCCGATGACTCGTTGCATCCATGATCCAATTACAGCACACATCCCTCTGACAGACCCAGCAGCTTGACTTCAGCATTTGGAAGGACAGTATTGATCTCTTGTCAGAGACCAGTTGCCTGCCTGCAATTGTGCATTGCTGAACTTTGAAAAGCTACAGCACCCTCTTAAATGATAGGGGCAGGCAGGTTAGAGGATGCAGGTACAATGAGAGGGGCAAAGGCTATCTGCTAAATGCTCTAAACTTGAACAAATCATAACCATATGACAGTCCAATCATACGCAAGTAGCCAAGCTAATCTAGCCGGCTTGCCGCCTGTACTAATGGAGAGACAGTTCTTGGAGGTTTGCTGGGTGATCTTCCTTGATGAAAAGGCCACTGCAATTAGCACAGGCTGGTGGGTTGTGCTGTGTGACAGGATACAGGAGGCTGTAATGGCAGCTGCCAATAACTCAAATTTCTAGGAAACAGACAATTAGGCCTCTGATCCTGACACAGCTACACCTTCCGCTCCAGACCTCGCTGCTCTATCCTTACGGCGTAGTCCACAAGGTCAGGATGTTACAAATCCCGCCAGACAAACATAACCTGGGCAAAGGGCCAATTCTTATTATTACCACTATTACTGTGATTCTCAATGTGTGTGTGTCCACATTGAGTGTGTGTGTGTGAGTGAGAGAGAGAGAGGCCGAGAAAAAGTGTATTTGTGTGTCAGTATGCATATATGATTCAACTTAAGAGTGCACACAATAAGACACAATCAAAACTTACTCCTGATTACAAAATATGAAAAAGTCTAAAGGGAAAATCAGTCTATGTGTTAAAAAAAAGGTTATATATATATGCAACACAAATAGACCCAAACACTTGCTACAATTTTAATGAAGTTAAAAAAATTGTACTAATTACCTCCTGCCAAAATAAAAATTTCTAAAAGCTATTTTGCAGATACAAGTTAAGGTTATGAGCTTTGTAATTTGGTACTATTTTGGACCTCTGCTTGCCTTTTTCTTGTGCATATGAAACTCCCATTGAATTCAAGAGAATCCTTGACATCTGAAGTATAAGTGATTGGATGTTCAATACATAAAAGTTGAAAAGTTTAACAGAAGACTCACAAGACTCAGGAGAAAACTTCTGACACTTAACTTCTCAACAGCTATTTACATGTTTGTGCCTCTACATTTAGAACATTCAAAGTGAGCAGAATTCTCATAAATGGTGACAGGTACAATCTGTCGGCCCCATTAGTTAAACCAGGAGAGTAGTAACCCAGGAAATCAAAAACTATGTTTATTGAGATGGACTATAATAACAGAATTGTACAAATTGGATTGTGTTCCTCCTCCTCCTGCTCCATATACTCCAGTGAATTAGGGAGGGTGCCTGAGTTGATTCTAAATGGTATCTTGTGCTAGATGAGTGGTTCTCAACCTGGGGGTCAGGACCCCTTTGGTTGTCAAAGACTGTTTCACAGGGGTTGACTAAGAACATGGGAAAAGACAAATTTCCCATGGCATTAGGAACTAAAGCTTCTATTCTTGGAACATATTTCTTCAATCCAAGCAATCAGGCGTTTATAGTGTGGGTGTTCCTCTGACCTTCCTACTAATCAACTTAAAGCTCGGTTGGGAGAATTAGCACTAGACTTATGGTTGTGAGCCGCTCCAAGTCCTCAGAGAGGGGCGGCATACAAATATTATTATTATTATTATTATTATTATTATTATTATTATTATTATTATTATTATTATTATTATTTATTATTATTATTATTAATAAAGAGAGCTGAGCCGAAGATAGGTCTGCAGATGATAGATTCCAAAGAATAGTTTCTGTTTGTGGAAAGTACATTTAATGATTATGATGCTAGTGTGGTACCATATTGTACTACAGTGGTACCTCGATATACGAGTTTAATTCGTTCCAGACCCGAGCTCGTAAGTCGATCAACTCGCATCTCAAACGAATGCCTTTAGACTTTGTTTTTCACGCCGAGATAACCAGAAGCAAGGACTCTTGTGCCACCTAGCGGAAGCTTGGCTCGTATCCCGAATTTGAGCTCGGGTGTCGCACAGAAATTTCACTCGCGTCGTGGCTCGTAACTTGGAATACTCACATGTGGAGCAGCTCGTATCTAGAGGTACTACTGTACTTTGGTTTTCATCAGAACCACCTGAAAAACAGGTGAAAGCAAAACAATAGGCAGTGATGGCGAACCTGTGGCACGCGTGCCACGGGTGGCACGTGGAGGCATATCTGAAGGTACACAAGGCATTGGCCTATGTCAGCTCCAGCGTGCATGTGCAATGCTGGCCAGTTGATTTTTCAGGCTTTTCGGCCATTTTTACTCTCCCTATGGCAAAAACGGCCCAACAGGCCAAACAGAAGTCCTTTTCGCTGTCAGAGGTCTTCAGGAACTTCTTCAGCTTTGGACAGTTTTAGCCAGGCCTCTCACATCTCAGACTATATCTTCTGCAGCTGTGAAGGCTTTCCTGAAGGCCTGAATAAGCTAATAACAGAGCTACAGATCAATCATCTATGCAGGCTTTCGGGAAAGCATTCCCGGCTGCAGAAGAAATGGGTCAATGTGAAAGAAAGTAGTAGGGCAGCTGTACTTCCTTTCATTTCCGAACTTCCAATTGGAGCTCAATCCTGAACTCTGGGAAGAGCAAAAAACAACCAAACAGGCTTACTGAAACTCAGGAGGCTTCAGTGAGGCCTGTGCGCATGTGGGTCGGGGGGCAGTGAGGGGGTTGTATGCATGCGCAGGGCATTGCATTATGGGTGTTGGCACACATGGGGCATGTTATCACATGCACACACACCCTTTTTGCACCCGAGCCAAAAAAGGTTCACCGCCACTGATATATAAGAGAATGCAACTATATCTACCTACCGCATTTTAGCGAAAATCAGTTCAGGCCCCAACCATTGCTCTGCTTTCATTTTACAACCATTTGTGAAAATAGAGGCAAAAATTGAAGCAAGAAAATCCTAAATAGGATCCATTATTGTCAAGGTCATCTTGTCCTTCTTTTCACCTTCTTTTCTTCTTTTATCAAGCACCCACCCCATGCAGATACGTCCACATTTGAGCCCCAAATTACCATGGCTAAGATCTTTCTTGCCACAGTTGTTAAGTAAATCACTACAGTTGTTAAGTTAGTCAGCTTAGTGAGTAAGTAAGTCTGGTTTCTCCGTCAAAATTTGGTTGTCAAAAAGTCACAAAAGGTAATCACATCACCCTTGGGTAGTACAGCTGCCATAAATACCTGCCAGTTGCCAAGCCCCCAAATTTTGATCACATGACCATGAGGCTGCTGCAAGTCATTACAGTGTTCCCTCGATTTTCGCGGGTTCGAACTTCGCGAAAAGTCTATACCACGGTTTTTCAAAAATATTAATTAAAAAATACTTTGCGGTTTTTTCCCCTATACCATGGTTTTTCCCGCCTGATGACATCATATGTCATCACCAAACTTTCATCCACCTTTAATAAATATTTTTTAATAAACTTTAATAAAGTAACATGGTGAGTAATAATCTAAATGGTTGCTAAGGGAATGGGAAATTGCAATTTAACGGTTTAAAGTGTTAAGGGAAGGCTTGTGATACTGTTCATAGACAAAAATAGTGTATTTACTTCCGCATTTCTACTTCGCGGAAATTCAACTTTCGCAGGCAGTCTTAGAACGCATCCCCCGCAAAAATAGAGGGAACAATGTAGTGTGAAAAACAGTCATGCCATTTTTTTCAGTGCCATTGTCAATTCTAACAGTCCCTAAATAAATTGTTGTAAGTCGAGACCTACCTGTAGGCATATGTGTGGGTGGGCAGTGCAGAAGTTCTTCCCTTTATCTTCTCATTTAATATATGGTTGACAGTGTTATGTTTCATGGTATCGTTATTAACCATGAATTCGCCTACTATTTTGTCAATGAGGATATGTGGGAGTCTCTTTCTAAAGAGGGAAATAGAAAAACAAATTAAAACACCACCATCAGCCCAAATTTCAACGAGGATTGTTTGCTACTGGTTTTCTGAAAATAGTATGACTCCATTACTGTCAGAGTAGCTTCTTTGAAGGGACATTGATAGGGGGTTAAATAAAAATGAAAACATTGTTAGATGGAAACCTGTTGTGGTTGGCTTTGGCCCAGCTCCTGCCCCAAAGACTGTGGATGTGGGGGAGACATCCACATGCTGCAGGCCTGTTTTGCCCCCGGTGGAGTCTGCTGATGAAGGCTCTTCTGACCAAGAAGACATGAGTGACAGGGAGGAGGAGAGTGTGGCAGACAGCTCAGAAGGAGATCAATTATCTAGCTCCTCCTTGGATTCAGAACAAGAGTTAATGATACAGCCATGCATGCGGAGAGCGATGCATAGGCAACAACAACTGAGAGATTATTATCAAAGAAAATGAGGCCACCTGTGGTTGGGTGTGGCTGTGGTAATTAGTGAGGCTGCTATAAATAGCAGCCTGTGGGTTTGGCCATTGTGGAGGATTATCTGATTGTTGTGTTTCATGCCTGCTTTGCTGACTTTGATCTTTGTGTGCTAATTTTTCCCCGCTTTGAAACTAAACCAGAGCAAAGTGTGTTTCACTTTGTGAAAGAAGAAGGACTGTGAATTGCCTCACAGCTGCAAGCTAAGTATCACAGAACTGATAAGGGACTTGTACAAATTACCAGTTTGGTTGGAGACAAGTGCTCTTTGCTATACAAAAAGAGTGCTTTGTTTATTTGCATTTTTCGGTATAAAGAACATTGTTTTGAATTTTCAAACGTGTGTGTGTCTGAAATTGTATCTGTGCATTTTTGGGAGGATTCTACCAGAGAGCTCGACAGAACAGAAACCCATGTGGGAAAGTTTTGAGCATGCTTCATTAATACCTCATTATTTTGTTCTGAGCTGAAGACTTCTTTTGATTGTGGCACTCCTTCCTGGCAACTCTTTAATTGTTGACATTAAAAAAAATATGCTGAGCTGAGCAAAGAGGAATGTTGGCTAGAGTGCACGCTTTACTTCTGAGTCTCAAAAATTAAGCGTAACTGGCACGGTAGCTTAATAACCTCTCTCAAGAACCATAGTTCAATCCCTTGTGCCATTAGAAAGGTTAGGCATTTAAATCTTGGCAAATAGGCAGTTTATGAATGTCTCTGCACAGAGGCAGTAGAGTCAATATAGAAAAATCTAGAAAAGGACAAGAACTACTCTTCTTAAGGAAAGACAAGAGTTATATCGAGACTATCTTCCTCCTGGATAGGACCAGTGTGATTTATTATTTAATATTAATATTTTTATTGCATTCTTTCTGCGAATAAATTAGCAAAGGATGACAGGCCCATGTAAAAAGAAAGAAGAAAGAAGAAAAATCCAAGAACAAATAGAAAAACTACTCTACAAACACTAAAAAAAGCAGCAACAATTAAAAGTTCAAATTATGACACACAGAAAGACAATTTATTTCGGCATGGACTTCCAATAAGAAACATATGCATTAATGTCAAGATGTTGAAAGCATGAAAAATATGTTTCAATGCAAACAATCAACATTATAATCAGTTAATTCAAATTTAACAATTAATTAAAAATTAGTTGAGTGCAAAAACAAAGGCCAAAGTCCAGTTTAGCTTTTTCAGATTCAAAGTATTGTACTTTACTTTGTAAAGTTTCTGTTCCTGTATTTTTCAATCTGTACTTTCAATACTTGGAACATCTAAAAATATAGTACATAGTACAGTCGAATTAAAATCAAGTCAAACATTTATTACATTTATTATTATTACATTTATTAAAGACTACCATAGTAATATCAATTTTTTCTGTTCTTCACAGCAGACCTCTTGTAGGAACTTCTCATTTTTCTCCTTTCTTTTGTCTTTAAATAATACAAAGATATGCTTCTTCTCATTAAAGAAACTACTATTAACTACTACCTACTAACTCACTGAAAAAACTATTAACTTCTAAGAAACTACTAACTAACTAACTAAGAAACTATTAACCTATCAGATAATATCTTTGTAACATGGATTCTGTTGTTCTCCAAATGATTCTCAAATTCCAGTTATCCACTGTTGTGGCTGGCTCTGGCCCAGCTCCTGCCCCAGGGAATGTGGAGGTGGAGGCAGGGGAAACGTCAACATATCCTAGGCCTGTTTTCTTGCTGGCAGAGTCAGGGAGTGCAGTTTTCTCGGATGAAGAAGAAGGTGGTGGTGACTTGGAAGAGGGGGGCTTGGCACACAGCACTTGAAGCCAATCACCATTATCTTCGGTCAATTTGGATGACAAAGTGTTAGACCCACGCAGGAGCAGACTTATGCATTGAAGAGACCAATTGAGGAAATATTACAGGAGATAAGAGAGGCCACCTGTGTTTGGGTGGGGCTCCAGTAATTAGAGCTACTGCTATAAATAGCAGCTTGCTAGTTTGGCCGTTGTGGAAGATTATCTGATCGCATTTCTTCAGGATCATGCTCACTGTTTCTGAACTTTGTTTGTGGATTTTTCATGCCTTTGACACCAAAGCAGAGTAAAGTGTGTGTGTGTTTCACTTTGTGGGAAGAAGGAGGGTTGTGACGTTTCTTCACAGCTGCTAGCTAAGTACTTAAGGACTGATTAAGGGACTTGTACAGCCTACAAGGTTGTTTTGGGGAAGAGTGCTCTTTGCAATACAAAAAGGGTGCTTTGTTTCTTTTGAATTTTGTGATAAAGGACATTGTTTTGAATTTTCAAATGTGAGTGTGTCTGAAATTAGTACCCATGAATTTTCGGGAAGCTTCTACCAGAGAGCCCAGCAGAACACCCACCACCATTATTTCATAGAACCTATTCATACAATGGCCTGTGATATCCAGTGATATCCCTCACCCATCATGAGTTGTAAATATTTGGTCTATTTACAAGATTTATAAATATAAAAGAGTTGCTCTGAGAGGAAGATGGGCAGTCTCTAAAAGTACTGTCTAAATAAACTCTAAATAAGGTATATATTATGTATATATATTATATTATGGTTCATTGCACCTTAATGTACATTGTGAACACCAATCCTTCAAGATTGTAGCCATCAGTATTGTTATTGATTCAAATCTTTTTGCCATATGTTGCATCTTTTTACCCAACTGAAGATTACTATCAAACAAACACAGGAGTTTTATTAGTAAATATGTAAATAAGTAAGTCGTTTTTCATTTTGGTTACTACAGTTTTGTAAGTCATTCATTAATCTAATTTCTGGTAGCTGTTTTCTTCAGACACTTTCATTTTTATGTTCATTGGTTAAATTTTTGGAAAAGATTATTCAATTCTCAAAAGCATACTTTAACATGCAAGTCCATTCATTTTTATGTATAAATTCAGGAAATGTGACTTGGGGAAGTTCATATAAAGATCAGGACTGAAAGAGTTGTTCTCCATCACTACCATATGCACATTTCTCCCTTTCAATAGACTCAAATGCTACATTTCTAGTTTAGGGCTTTATCTTTTTTCTACTTCACTGCTGCTACTTTCTGATTTTAGTACAATCTAATTGGTTAAGATTATGATGTCCCTCATTGAATGCTAGTAAATGAAACAACATGGTTTTGATGTGATCAGATACTGAGCAGCAATAAGAATGCATGGTTATAATTTCAACATATATGCAGCTATTTTCACAAGAATTTGAAAACAACATACATGCAGCTTAATTGCCCAATGAATATTATTTGTCAAAGTCCTGCTGAATTACATAAGACTTTTCTTTTTGAAAAACTACACCAAGTTTTTTAATTGAAGCGTCAGTTTTATGTAGCTCTTCCAAAAGTAAGACAGAAGGATGCAATTTTTTTGGTGATGGGAATGCTGTCCTCGCTACATATATTTATTTCATACTATTCCAATAACTTTTAGATAACAGTCAATATTCTGTACTTATCCTTTCAGTGCTTCTTTAGATAACAGTTTGACTGAAAAACTGAGCTTCAGATGTTGAAACCACATTTCTCATTTGGTTGGTTGATCAGTGTTGTTAGATAGAGGAATATTTAATGCAGAAATATAGAAATTATATAAAATGTAGAAATCCTGTAAAAACCTATAAAATTAGCCAGTAAAAGAACAGAATTGAAAGTTGAAATTTTTAAAATATACAGAATCATCCATAATCTTTGGACCAAATCAAAATAGCAAACAATAAACATGTAGTTTATACTTTTCTTTTTTCTTTCATAAGTATCATTTCAAAAAATAAAACTGTACAAATTACTATATTAGAAAAAAAAGCCCCTCCCAAGCCACTTGCAAAGAGTTTAGCATATACTGATTTCCTCCATACAACCCTTTCTCCTCCCCTCTTTGTCTTTTTATAGATTCCTTGACATCAATACACTACAACTAGCATGAATGTTATGCACCAAACTCACTTTACTTGGAAACTATCATGCCTGGTAATTCAAAAGCTTTTTTAGTCCATGTGAAATTAGACGTTATTCCTGGTATATAGAATGAGAAAACTAAAGCTTTCTCAAATAATAAATTGCTTTTGATAACTCAGAATACTCGGAATAACGTCTAATTTCCATGGCATATTAAGAACTGGAGTCTGCAAACATTTAGCCGAAGGGCGCTGCCTTTCAGTCAGTGCTCACTCCTAGGACTTGCTTCAACAAGTCCCTGTAGTTTTCTTGACAAGATTTTCTAGAAGTGGTTTACTATTGTCTGCCCCTTTGTAGTAGGGGTGGGTTCCTCCTGGTTTGGACCAGATCGCCTGAACTGTTAGCAACCCACTGGTGATGTGATGTTGGCACCACAGATCTGGTTCAGTTGTGGCCAATCTGTGGGCGCCACCATCTTTTTTTGGGAATTTTTTGGGAATTTTTCCATGTTTGGATGGATTCTCCTCTTCTGCTGCTTGGCAAAGAGCCCTCCCACCCAGCCCATGTTTATACTGACTTTTATTTCTTCACCCAAAGCACAGCTGATCAGTTCCTCAGGTGTGTTTCCGGTTGAATCCTGCTATTGGGCATGCACGGAAGCGAAATCATTTTCAACACACAGCATGAGCATCTGAAAAGTTCTGATCTTTACATTCTGTGGAAAGGTGATTCTATGATTTTCAGCAGAGGCTAAAAGTTTAAGTAGGTTTTAATCCCAAACAGTTGTGGTTGCTGCTGTTGTTCAAAAGAGGTCTGTATGGAAAAACAAGCAAACACATTGTTATGAAAGAGAGGGGAATATAGCACAGAAACCTAAAGTTGGTGCAACAAAAGATTTTCTGTATTTATCCTTGGTTTTTCATCAGTTTATTTGTGCTCATTAAGAACTTTCTCTTCATGTGAACTGGAAGTTCGTTCTGCAACATTAACTTCTGAAAGCAGTTGGCAAATCATACTGATATGCAATAGAATGTCAGCCATATACTATCTATATCCAGTATCTGGTATCAGACATGTTGCCAATCCCAGTGACTGTGCCAAACAATTTAAAATATATAATAAAGGATTCCTTACATTGCCTTACAAATGCTGCCATGCAGGCTTGTGAACTATTGCTCACAAATGATGAACATGAACAGCATTTGAAAATGCAGACCCAATGTCCAAAACTCTTAGAACTGGGAACACTTTTCAATAATAGTCTAGTTTTTCATGTGGAACAAAGAATTTTGCAGTACATTTAGTTACCATTCCTGTGTCTTTGCTTTGCATAAGGAAACATATACCATGAAGTGTGAAGAAGAGAAGCCCATCCTCATCTTTGTCTTAAGAGATCAAATTTGCCATAAGAGATGGACATTGCATTAATTACCAAGGTCAATTGGGGGAAAGATCAAAGGCAACATGAGAAAGTATTATTTTACTGAAAGAGTAGTAGATCCTTGGAACAAACTTCCAGCAGACGTGGTTGGTAAATCCACAGTAACCGAATTTAAACATGCCTGGGATAAACATATATCCATTGTAAGATAAAATACAGGAAATAGTAAAAGGGCAGACTAGATGGACCATGGGGTCTTTTTCTGCCGTCAGTCTTCTATGTTTCTATGTCAATTGGAAACAGCCCGTGTCTAGAAGTAACACATCTGGGGTAAAGGAAAGAATAAGCTAAGTATGATAAAGACATACTTGGAGAAGAAGACCTGAAGACATGAAGTAAAGCAGGAAACCATAGTTTATAGGGTAGAAACAGAGTTTACTGCTAGCGGTTCCAGTTTGATGATTAATTTAATAGGAAATTATTTAGCCTATAATCTTTGGATTAACTGACTCATCCTAAAAGCTATAATTCGCAAGAAGAAATGGGGATAGAGGAAAATATACAAAGTATTCCTCACTGTGAGTTGTTGGATGAGATAAAGTTAGAGCATTCAGATCTAGGGAAAAGCTACCGAGAACTTATTTCATAGTGAAAAATCTCAAGTATAGAAACAACAAAGGAGGTTTCTCAAGGAAGATTTATGTGTCTGAAGTCCAGATCAATGGAAAAAAGACAGAGCATCATAGACTGCTCTACTTCAGGCTACAAATGTCTCTCATATCTAACCCAATCAGGACAATACCGCAATTTGTTAACTGACAATTCATGTTGAATTTTATGGATCTTTTCAACTAGCACCATGATAACTTGGAGTGGCTGGTACGCTGTATTCAGAACTAATGCCTACAATTTCCTATATTTGGTTTCATCAGAAAAGCTATTTTAAAGCTTTTTAAAACTATTTAAAACAGAGTGGTTTTCAACACAATTGGTTATGGGTTTTGGAGAGTCATTTTTTAAATATTCAACCTGTTCAACCCATGACTTCTGTCTGAATCACTTAGCCAGTTTGCTTGGAGAAATTCTACTGTGGCACAAACAACTGCTTTTCTCACCTGTTTGGGACCACTCTACTCTTACAAACTGGAACGCACAAATGCATCAGTTCTGTTGGATTTGCACATTTCAAAAGTCCAAAATGAAATTATATGCACAATTGTCACTTGCTTCTCAAGCAGAATCTTTGAGTCCAAGAAGATCCCCAAAGTGAAATAAGTTCCAAGTTCCAAGGAGTTCCAAAAAGTGAAATAAAAAGGATGGTGGTGCATCTTTCTGAATTCTTAGCCATAAAGGAGGCAGGGGAAAAAAGAAAAGAAGCTTGAAGCAGTATGAATTTTTGAGCTGAATAGACATGGCCTAATTTTGTTCTGTTCTAACATTTCTCCAGCAGCTGTGGTTGGCATCTTTGGAGGCACAATGAGCTGTACCTCACACAAGCACTGAAATTGGCTACCTGGCATCTTGTATTTGAACCTGACAGGTTCCTTGTCCCTGATTGGTCCAGGAGTTCAAGAAGGTTAATTCCTAATTGGTTTCTTATCTGGTCCATTTTCAATCATTCCTTGGCTTGCCTTTCCTGATGATCTGATTGAACAGCTCTTTGAAGCCATAGTAACATTCACTGTAGTAGGTTAAGCTATCCTTAAGCTATTCAATAAAGATGTATTTTTGCACGTCAATTTTGAATTTCTTCTGGGGTACGCAGACGAAGGTTTGAGATTTTACCTCACATTGCTGAAGATCAGTGGTAAAGCAAAAGTTGGAAGATATAATACTTTCAAAGAAATAAAAATACAGGATTATTCAAAAAGAATGAACTGATTTCATGACATATTGCTTCAGTTCTCAAGCTTCATCATGTAATGAGTCAGTGACCATTTGAAAGAGGAGTTATCCAAGTTTTGAATGGCTGCCACAGTCGTGTCGTTCTTCCAGCAATGTACAATTGTTTGTTTACCTTCAGAATGATGAGTCCTAGACTTCCGGTTTGGTCCCGGATCACAGTGGAGGTTCCGGGGCAGGGCTCTGTCCCCGAGACTCCTTCTAGCCCTCCATAGGTCGCGTTTGTGGTTGGTTCAGGCCCGGGTGGCCCGTCCTTAGAACAGGGGGCTTCCCTGAACCTGAGGAGCTTTCACTGAAGCTCCGCAGGCAAGGGATCACCCCGTAGCTTTGGAGAAGGGAGAACCGATCCTCGTATCTTCAGGGGATTTGGCCATTGTGATCCGTCCTCACCAGTGGGAAGCAAGAAAATAATAAGAAGAAGAACCAGAATGATGAGTCCTCAGGAAAAGGCATTCTGCATTGGGGGGGGGGGGTGTTGAGACCTTGCTCTTGGTGTTTGGCCTGCGAGATCCCCAGACCTAACCATGTATGATTTTTTCTTGTGGGAATAATTAAAAAATCAGGTTAGCTATCCACTAACCTTGATGACCTTAAACATCGAATAACAACTGCAATCAGTTCAGTGGATTGTGATATGCTGATACATGCCTGAGAGGGATTCTCTTATTGCATTGATGTTGCCCACGCTGCAGGTGGTGGCCACATTGAACCCTTGAAAGGCAGGAAATAAAAGTTGATTGTGAGTAGAATACTTGTGACTTGGCTGGAGTTTTATATTACTTTTCCTTAATAAAATATTGCACCATGAAATCATTTCATTCTTTTTGAATAACCCTGTATAAGAGTTGGGTGACATTTAATCAAACAGAATTCTAAATGGAAACAATGCCTATTCTAACAATTACTAATGTGAATTTGTACAGGTTGCACTGATGCTTAACCATTTGCCATGGGCATTCTGGCTTTTTACCTGCACTACTCAGCCAAGCTCTGACCAGTTAAATAATGGCTACTGGTTCACTCCTGCAAATCCTAGAGTTATTATCCCCAAAAGGTAATAATGATGCACAAAACATTTCAGACATTCCTAGGTAAAATATGTAGACATCAATTAATACCTTTGAATAAAAATGTTTGTATGGGTATTCATAGATGTAGGATCCAGCTATCCGCAGGGAGATGATGACTGTCACAACATTGTTCAATACTGCAACATCAAGAGTAGCTATAGAAGAATTGCAGACTGAAAACCACCATCCTCCATCCTCTTCCTGTCAGAGCACACAGAATTTATAGTACAGTGTTATAAAGCCTAGCACTATGCAGAAAGCACGGCAAAATAAAACCAGCTTAGAAATTTTAACTTTACACACGGTTTTGCAAGGCCATGCAAGAGCATTCTCTGTAGTGTCCAGGCCTTGTGTAACCTAGAGTTGCCTCAGTTAGGTATTTAAAAAAAATACAATGATGTAAGTTTTTATTTATTAATTAAATAATATATTTAAATATTTTTCTTCTCGCTATGTGATCAGCCCATTTCCATTTCCATTCTCTTGATGGTATCATATTTATTTATTTATTTATTTTATTTATTAAATTTGTATGCCGCCCCTCTCCGTAGACTCAGGGTGGCTCACAGCAGTGATAGAAACAATGTACAATACAAATCTAATAATACGAAGTTAAAAACCCATAATTTAAAAAACATGCACACAACACACCATACATAAATTATATAGGGCTGGAGAAGATATTTCAATTCCCCCATGCCAGACGGCAGAGGTGGGTTTTGAGAAGTTTACGAAAGGCAAGGAGGGGGGGGCAATTCTGATCTCTGGGGGGAGTTGGTTCCAGAGGGCTGAGGCCACCACAGAGAAGGCTTTTCCCCTGGGTCCCACCAAATGACATTGTTTAGTCGACGGGACCCAGAGAAGGCCAACTCTGTGGGACCTAACTGGTCGCTGGGATTCGTGCGGCGGAAGGCGGTCCCGGAGATATTCTGGTCCGATGCCATGAAGGGCTTTATAGGTCATAACCAACACTTTGAATTGTGACCGGAAACTGATCTGCAACCAATGCAGACTACTTTACAATAAGACCTGATGGCAGATGGACCAAGGCAATTATAGAATGGATCCCACTCAATAAAAAGCATTCACCAAAGAGACCTAAAACGAGATGGATTGATGACATCAGCAAGCATTGCGGATCCAATTGGGAAAAGAAAGCTCAGAACCATATTGGTTGGAAACATGCAGAAGAAGCCTTCATCCTGCAGTGGATAGACAGTTGCTGGAATGATGATGATGAATTAAATTTATTGTCGTCTGTTATTTTTTTTTTCAATTTTTTTATTATTTTTTTCATAAAAATAAACAAATACATACAAACAATAAACATAAAGTGGGGGTATATTTCCCCCGCTTCTTATGAAAGTATACATTCAAATATAGAAAAAGAATACATAATTAAATATATGTTAACTATTATAGTAGAAAAAGTTAATAAATTTGAGTTAAAGTTTTACAGATCTTGATGTGAGTGTTAAGTAGGGTTAGTATAACATAATTACCAAAAATACCTTTAATATAATCCTAATTACTATAGTAAAATAGTGTCAAACCTTCAATCCAAACAATAAAGCTAAATTCAACTATTATACATCGAAGATCTTGGTATGTTGCTTATACTTATACATACATACACTACTATATCATAATCGTCAAAAAGTCCTTTTAAACTAATATTAATATTATTATCACCTAGGTAAAAACTAATACAAAAAAAACAACTAAAGATATATCTTATTTTTTCTTATCTATCCATTTATAGACATTGTTCCATGTTTCATAAAATTTAGTATCCTCTTGATCGTTTAATCTTCTTGTCATCATATCCATTTCAGCGCAATCTAATATTTTAGCTATGACCTCTTCTTCCTTGGGGATTTCCTCCCCTTTCCAATTTTGCGCATATATTATTCTAGCCGCAGTTAATATGTGTATAATTAAATAAAAAAATTCTTTCTTGTAGGTCTGATTTGTAACACCTAGTAAATAAAATTCCGGGGTATTATCTATATCTTGCTTTATTATTTCTTTTAATATTTTTTCAATCATTTTCCAATATATTTTTGCTTTACCACATGTCCACCATTGATGATAATAAGTTCCTATATCCTTCTTACATTTCCAGCATATTGGGGATGTTTTGGGAAACATTTTTGCTATCCTATTTGGTGGGAGATGCCATCTATAAAACATTTTGATTTGATTTTCTTTTAGGGAAACTGATTTAGTCATTTTCCAATTGTTAATCCATACTTTCTCCCATGTGTCTATATCTATTTCCTTGCCAATATTTCTACACCATCTTATCATAGTATCTTTTAAAGTCAACTCTATATTTTTATGAGCGATAAGTAATTTATATATTTTCCCTATCATTTTTGTTGAATTAGTGGTAATTAAAGTAGTTAAAGGATTCTTACTTTTATTAAAAATGTAAAGAGTTTTATCCTTCTGATATCTAGATCGGATCTGGGCGTAGTGCCACCAATCTATTATTATCCCTTCTTCTTGTAATTCAATTCTAGATTTAAGCTTCATCTGATCATTTAATAGTTCTTTATATCTATAAGTTATTTTCTTATCCTTTATAGACTTTGGATGTGTTATTGCTTCTAAAGGAGCTAGCCAGTCTGGGATACTTAAAAAATGATTTTTCTTTATGTCTTTCCATACTTCTAATAAGTATTTCCTTAACGTATGCCTTTTAAAATATGAATGGTTTTTGTCCTTATCATACCATAAAAATGCGTGCCATCCAAGCATTAAATCATGTCCTTCTAGGTCAAGTGTTCTTTTATTATCTAAAATTATCCAATCTCTAAGCCATGTTAATGCAGCGGCCTGATAATATAGTTTCCAATTTGGAAGGCCAAATCCTCCTCTTTCTTTAATATCTTCTAAGCAATTCATTTTTATCCTTGCTTTTTTACCTTGCCATATAAATTTTTTAACTAAGTTTGTTAAAGTTTTTAAAAAGATACCCCCTGGGTTTATTGGTATTGTCTGAAAAAGAAATAAGACCTTGGGTAAAATGTTCATCTTGATTGTTGCAATTCTTCCTAAGAAAGATATTTTCAAATTATTCCACATTATTGTCGTCTGTTATTAATTGTTTCTCTTTTGTCTGAGGTGGCATGGGGGTGACACACCAGCAGAGTAAAGTGAAACGTTTTCTGAATTTTTGACACACCGAGCCCCAAAATTTCCCCATTGTTTCCTTTTATTCTAATAGACTTTACCCTTGGCCTTCTGGGAAAACAGGATTCTCTGGGCAATATCATAACATAAACTGGTCTACTTCAGGGCTGCCTTTGGTGGTCAGTTTGGCCCTGGGAAATATGTGATACAGCTGACTTTTATCTGGAACACAGAAACAAGCAAGAAGTGGATCTCCAATGGAGAGAAATAAATACCTAATTTACTGTCTTTCTTAATCCAGCCCCTTTCCCTCCCCCTTAAGTCATTATCCCCAATTTCTCATTATGGTGGCAGTGCAGGGATGAAAGACAAGTGCGGTGAAACCATGATTTCAGCACTTCTATTTACAATAGAGATGCCTAAACAATTTCTCGTTAAGGGGGAGGTGGGAGAGAAACCTGAGCAGCTGACTTACTACATGGGAAATTAAAGGCAAATATAATAAGACCCAGTAATCCCTTGCTGGGCTCAGATACACTGTTATGAGGAAAATATTTTGATTATTTTTAATATTAGATTTGTTCACATTGTCTCTTTTATTATTGATAGCCGCCCCAAGTCTTCGGAGAGGGGCGGCATACAAATCTAATAAATACAACTACAATACAATGATGATGGCAAGGATGATCACTTAATTGTACAACCCTGTGCACACAATCCTATCGGTATGACTGTGAGGAAATAATATTGGGATAATGTCACCCCTGCCTGTAAGACCATTAGAAATCTACCAGTTTCTTCATTCCACCTGGAGAAGCCACCTGTAAGGTGGGACATTTTAACCTCCCTCTGATCTAAACCTCGAAGAAAACTGGAGGAAATGGAAAGAAAGATTATAAGTTACTGAGGAAGACTCAAAGGGTTATGACACTGTCATGTTGCATTACATAGGGGGAAAGGTTTTTGAAAAATACACTAACAAAGAAGACACTAGGAAAAGCCCTTTCTGCATTGCAATGAACCTCCAGGAGAAGCTTTCTTTTGGAATAGTTCCAATTTTAGCAATTTCTTACAATAAGACAGAAGGCACAAATTTTCCTTTTGTTTTTATTTATTTTCCCCTCAACTTTTAGAGAAAAATTCCAACTTTGTGAAGCTGGGAGCTCTATAGAGCTCATGTGCAGAGGCAAAATGATCTCAGAATGGGATATTGAACTGGACAAGCAATTGAAAAATGCCAGCAACACTCTTCCTGGAGCCCAGGCAACAGCAGTGGCTGCAGAAGCTGAAGCACTTACTCATAGCCATCAAGGGGAAAAAAGGTTGTGTGAAGGTTCTGCCTCAAGTTTGGTAAAAGCTACAACAAGTTTGTAGGGGAAGAATTGGAGTGGGCGGCTGATGACTTGATATGATGAGTCCATGATACGTCTTTTAATTCCCAGTTAGTATAGATGAACTGTTCAAAAGTTAGCCTATGTGTTTTTAAGGCCTGGGACATTTTCTACATGTGGATTCCATGACTGTGGACCCCAAAATTTATCTATAGTTCAGCATCCAATCTGAAATATTTTCTGTGAACTGTGCATTTTAATAAATGCCCCCCCAAGACATGATACATATTATTTCCAATATCTATATTTTGTATGCACCTAATTAATCCTACAGACCCTGAGAAGTAGGATTGGAGGATTAATATTTAGTTCACAGGTAGGTGAATACTAAGGATGGGTGAATACTTAGTTCGCAAGTGGGTGAGTTTATCCTGATTCATATTTTATTCTTTGATATCATTGCTGCAAATTTGTTTTTGCTGTTTTAAATCTCATGTTTTAAATTTTATTCACACAGAAAACTTCACTATAGGTGGTGTTTGAATAGCATTTAGAAAACAAAAAGTAAATCCTGGTGATATATAGGTAGATACAATATCTCTAAAAAGTTCAGAGTGGCTGTTTCATTTTTATTTAAGCTTCTGGATTTTTAGATGTTAAGAATTGTTATCGAACAGCCATTGCAATCAGTAAAGGGTTATTATCAATATAGTTCCAAAACTCTGCATTTATGGCAATAGCCATATATACACAGAAATAGTGTAGAAATATTTCAGGAGAAACAAATCAGAATAATGACAATCCTTTCTCTAGATAAGGTTATTATTCCCTAGTGGGGAATATTTTTACATAACTTCATTACTAACTACCGCTTGATAAGGAAACCTTTTAGAGGAGATGAACTGTCTACTAGTATAATGCAATGCCAAAAAAAAAAATACTGTTCAGATGATTCGGAAAACAGAAATATTATGGAACAGTTCACAAGGATAAATATCCTTTAAAATGTCCTTTATAATTTTCTACTGCACGCAGTGAGTATAAAAGAGCAACATTAATATAACTGCAAGACACCTCAGAAGCATATTTCATACGTATTTCAGCCAACATACAGTGTTTGTTGTAATAGTATTATTTAAAACGTGCTTGTTATAGGAAAGCTGCATTGTTTATGCACAAATTTCCTGGAACCTCCGTGATGTTTATATAGAAACAAAGTCCATAGTGACCCTGTAGAGGTAAAATTTAATATAAAACAATAGACAATAATTTTGTAGAAATTTTGTTTCACATTTCTGAAGTTTCAACTTCAGAAGGTAAGTATTACATATACTGTGGCTGATTTCTCATAATATATGGTAGATGTTTCTAATAAATATTTAAGGATCCACTGAAAGCTATCTTATCACATGCAGACATTTGTGTGAAAACAGATAATGTCCATTCTAGATGTTCCATCTACCTTTAAAACTCCCATCATGTAGTGTTGCTTACATTCAGAAATAAATTTGGAACACAATTATCTGCATAGTGGTTACAATGCGGTATCGCAGGGTAATTCTGCCAACTGCTAGCAGTTCGATTCTCACCAGCTCAAGGTTGACTAAAGCCTTCCATCCTTGTAAAATGAAGACCCAGATTGTTGGGGGCAATATGCTGACTCTGTAAACCACTTAGGGGAGGCTGTAAAGCACTGTGAGGTGGTATGTAAGTCTAAGTTCTATTGCTATTGCTATCTTTCAGGATTATATAGAACATGGTTGTCAAATTCGTATTGTCATGGTATCATCTCATGATGGATCACGACTTTTTCCCCTTTGCTAAAACAAGGGTGGTGGTGGCGGCCAGTGTGTAATGCACCCGGCTCGCATGACATGAGTTTGACACCCTTGATGTAGAATATCATTTAAACCAGTGGTTTGTAATGTGGGGCCCTCACCCCACAGGGGGGCAATTGGAATCTTGTTTAAATTAAGTTAATGGCCTTTTAGGTTTCCTCTACTTGTCTAGGAGTTCACCTTTCGAATAATAAGAATTAGATGTCATGGGGGGGGGGCGAATTCAGGATTTTAGAAATACTTAGGTGGGGCATGCCTAAAAAAAGTTTGGGAATCCTGATTTAAACTATTAACAACCCATAATGCTAACAAGAATTCTGTAGTTTAAGGAGTCTTTGAATCCATAACTCAGACTGCTTCCCTCATTGGTAGATTTTATATCTAATAAGAAACTAAATAGATGGCTAGGGAACTTCTGGGCAGGATATTATGATGAGTACCAGAAATACTATCAGGTATTAAGAGAAAGATGTCACCCTTGTGAGATACTCTAGACAAGAGTACCAGCTCTATTTTTTATTGTAAGGTTATATTAATAGAATCTTGCAACTCTGAAACAACATCTCTTCCTCTCTCATTTTCACACTGATCTACCTTCTTGACACTCAGCACAACCTGCGACCCACTGCTCCACCTCTTTGTCCATACCTGGCCACCAGACGTAATCCCTTGCCAGACCCTTCATTCTTACAATGCCTGGGTGACCTTTGTGTAGCAGCGCCAATACCTGGTTCTGCAGGCTAGCCGGAATAACCACTCTTCCCCCTCCCTCAGGAGAGTTCCCTTTTCAACAGAGAATTCACTATGGCAACAGAAAAAAGGAACAAAAACGTCCGCTGGAGCAGAAACTGGCCACCCTCTCAAAACCCATTGTCTCACCTGGGCCAAAACTCGATTTCTTCCTGTCTCCCTGGCCACCTCTGGAGCGGCTGTTGTATCCTGAAATGGCTACCTTGTAACGCTGTAAATAGTTTGTTCCTCTTTTCCAGCGCTGTCTGAGCCCAAGCAGGAAGTCGCTCCTGATTGGCTCAGACGCGGCCGGCTCTCGCTTTGGCGGGAACCGCAAAAGTATAAAAGAAGCGGCTTCTCCCTGCAGAGCCAGTCGGTACTCGCTGAATTGTCACTTTACCTTGCTGAGCTGTCACTTATTCTCTGAGCTGAATAAAAGTACCGATTGCTCAAACCCTGTCTCTGGGTCTACTTCACTGGCGACGAACGAACGGAAGAACTTCGCGTGCAACATGGACAAAATCCAGATCGGCCAGGCTCCAGAACTTTTCGATGCCGAGAAAATGACTTGGGACGAGTACATGGCCACCTTCGAGATATTCCTCGAGGCGGCGGGAATGCAGGACGCCGGAGCCGATCGCAGACGGGCTATTTTTCTAAACTACTGCGGCGCAGAAATCCGTAGACTTGCCCAAACTCTCACCGAACCAGAACAAGCAAGAGCCACAGCGTGGGACGTCCTTCAACAGAAACTAGCGAGCCATTTTAAACCAACCAGACCAGCCGTGGTTTACCGGCATCAATTTCACATGATGGCTCAGAGAGAAACCGAGTCGATAAGCCAATTCACAACGCGGCTTCGAACGGTACTCGCTCAATGCAAGTTTCAAGATCCGGAAGCTCGCCTCACCGACGCCTTGATTTTCGGCATGAAGAACCACACAGTGAGAAGTAAACTCCTCACCGAAGATGAGCCGACTCTACAAACCGTAATCAAATTAGCGCAAACCGCGGAAGCAGCCGACGCAGCGGCAAGAGAATTAAAAGAGCACGGAAGGCGAGAAACCATTGCCAAAATCGATGCCGAGTCTCCCAGCGCCATGGGAACAGACGTCCGCAGCCAGCCAACTAGCAACGGGGACGACTGCCTCCTCCTGCAAGACCAACCGAGACACCCTAGAGCTACTCATCCAGCCCCCTGCGCGGGCTGCCGGGGAAATCACCAGCGCCATCGATGCCCGTTCCGCGACACCACTTGCCGCCGTTGCAACCGGAGAGGCCACATCGCCATCGCATGCAGAGCAACGGCACCAGAAGAAACCTTTGCCACACAACAATACCAGCGACCCCAAAACCACCCCCCCCAATCGCGAGAAAGGAGACCGTTCCGCAACTCGGGTCAAAGGAATTACCCCACCGCTAACCGAGACTACAATAGAGGTAACTCTCAATATTCCGTGAATAACACGGCAACCAAAAAGGGGGCTAAAATTGTTATCTCGTTGTTACTAAATAACCAGCCTTGCTCAATGGAGCTAGATACGGGTTCGAGATATACCATCATGCCCTGGGAAAAATTTAAGCTATATATGCCTAATGTGTCTGAGGCTGACCTAATTCAAACCTCTTTGGTGATCAGAGACTTCCAAGGGGGGGTAATCTCGGTCCTGGGAACTGCAAATGTACCTATTGTATTTAAGAATGTCAAATGTACCCTTCCCATGCTTATTGTGACGGGGGCCAAACACTCCCTGCTAGGGCTAGCATGGATGGAACCGTTGGGGATTGAAATTTCGGGTGTGTGTAATGTAAACTGTGATATTATGCCTAACTTTGTGAAAGAGTTCCCTGAAGTGTTCAGCCCCACCTTAGGATTGTATAAGGGAACCCCCATATCTTTCTCTATTGACCCCAAGGTCCCACCGGTTAGACTGAAACCTCGCAGGGTTCCCCTCCCGCTTCTCCCCAAGCTAGACTTACAACTGGACAAACTCATTAGTCAAGGTATCTTGGTCCCTGTGGAACAGGGGCCATGGGAAACTCCCATAGTGACACCCCTGAAGCCAGATGGCTCCTTAAGAGTTTGCGCTGATTACAAATCAACCCTGAATAAGGCACTCCAACACCACCCCTACCCCATCCCGGTTGTGCAACAACTCTTACACTCCCTGGGGGAGGGGAAAAGGTTCGCAAAGATCGACCTGGCGCAGGCTTACCAGCAACTTCCGGTCGATGAACAAACAGCAAACGCTCAAACAATTGTAACGCACAGGGGGGCTTTCAAATGCACGAGGTTACAGTTTGGGGTGAGCATAGCCCCAGGGATATTCCAGAGCATCATGGAACGCCTATTGTCAGGGGTAAATGGGGCCATCCCATATTTTGATGACATCTTAATTGCAGGGGAAAACCAGGAACAAGTGAACAAAAGAATAAGGGAAGTACTTAAGAGGCTACAGGACAAAGGGTTACGAATCAAGCCTGATAAATGTGTCTGGGGAACTAACAGTATTGAATTCCTAGGATATAAAATAGATAAGGAAGGTATCCACCCCACAACTGAGAAGCTGAGAGCAATTAGAGAAGCCCCAGAGCCACGAGATAAGAGTGAGTTGCAAGCATTTTTGGGCCTCCTTAATTTTTATTCCGTTTTTTTAAAGCAGAAGGCAACAGTAGCAGAGCCTCTCCATCGTTTACTCCAGAAGGAAGCCCGCTGGACATGGGGGAAAATTGAACGTGAAGCCTTTGCTCAAATAAAAAATTTACTAACTTCTAAAAGTGTAGTAGTCCAATATAGTGCCTCACTACCCATTAGGCTCACGTGCGACGCTTCGCCGTACGGCATAGGAGGAGTCCTAGCTCACGTTCTACCTAATCAGACAGAGGCCCCAATAGCATTTTTTTCAAGAACCATGACCAGCACGGAGAGAAATTATAGCCAGTTAGACAAGGAGGCTCTGGCATTAGTGGCAGGGGTAAAGAAGTTTCACAATTACATTTTTGGAAGAAACTTTGAGCTAGTCACTGACCACAAACCCCTACTAGGCCTGCTAGCCCCCAACAAGCCCACTCCACCTTTTATGTCTCCAAGACTAATCAGATGGGCCCTTTTCCTCTCTGGATATCAGTATGAGCTCACCCACAAGGGGGGGAAGGAAATCAATCATGCAGACGGCCTCAGCAGATGCCCCATAGCAGACTTGGTAGAAGACCCTGTTCCAACCACAGACGTGCTAATGATAGAACTCGAGGAAAACCCACTAACCACAGCAAAAGAGGTAGCTGCACACACGCAGCAAGACCAAATCCTGAAACAAGTAGTGAACTGTGTTCTAAAGGGATGGCAAAATGATATTGTTAAACCTGAATTGTGTGATTTTAAGAACAAAAGGCTTGAATTGTCATATGTAAAAGGTTGTTTGCTGTGGGGGGATAGAGTGATCATCCCCAAACGCCTAAGGGAAAAGGTACTCAGAATGTTACACGTGGGCCATCCTGGGATTGTCAGGATGAAGAGCCTAGCAAGGGGGCATTTATGGTGGCCAGGGCTTGATGCTGATATTGAAAGTTGGGTTTCAAAGTGTGACCCGTGCCAAGAGTCTAGGCCCAATCCCCCCAAAACAACTCCGGCTGAGTGGGAACAGCCTGCTGGCCCTTGGTCTAGGATCCACATTGATTTTGCTGGCCCAGTGGGGTCTCAGTATTTCCTAATAGTGGTTGATGCTTTCTCCAAATGGTTGGAAATAATAGCAATGAACAACATAACCACAAGTGCCACTATCAAGGTATTGAGCAGACTGTTTGCATCCCATGGTTGCCCTGATCTATTGGTGTCTGACAATGGACCACAACTAACAGCCAGGCAATTCGAATTATTCCTAGATGGCCTGGGGGTCAGACATGCCCTCATCTCGCCTTACTCGCCCTGGGCTAACGGGTTGGCAGAACGTTACGTAAGGGTGGCAAAAGAGGCATTGCACAGGTCAGGCCCTGGAGATGTGCAACAGAACTTGGACCAATTCTTATTAACCCAGCACATTACCCCTAACTCGCACACACATGTAAGCCCTGCAGAGTTATTGATGGGGAGAAAGTTGAGGTCACCACTAGACAGGTTAAACCCAAGGTTCTGTTTGAATAATAACCAAATGTGCATAAAACCAGAAAGAGAAATGTATTTGGGTCAAAATGTATATGTAAAATGCTTTGATGGAAATGTAAACTGGATGAAGGGAATTATTGTTAAGCAAAATGCACCCAAGACTTATATTGTTAAACTGGAGGATGGTCGTTTGTGGAAACGACACATAGACCACATTCGGAAACGAACTGAAAACCAATTACAACAACCCGCTGACTCGGACTCTTCCCCTTCAACAGACTTTTATACATTGCCCGAACTAAGAAACACGCAGAGAGACTTATCGGGCCAGGGGGAACCATCCAGCGACGCCGAGCCATCCTCGTCCTCCGAGGCCTTCGTTGGGCCCGCCAGGCCTAGTCCGCCGCACCGGGAGAGCAGCGGCGAGCCATCCTCCACAGTCAGTGGCGAAGGAGAAAATGGACTGCGCAGGTCAGCGCGAGAGTCTCGAAGGCCTCACCGATTGGACGACTTCGTCACGTGGCTTTCTTGATGGATGGGTCCAACTATGAGGGGAGGGGTGTTGTATCCTGAAATGGCTACCTTGTAACTCTGTTAATAGTTTGTTCCTCTTTTCCAGCGCTGTCTGAGCCCAAGCAGGAAGTCGCTCCTGATTGGCTCAGACGCGGCCGGCTCTCGCTTTGGCGGGAACCGCAAAAGTATAAAAGAAGCGGCTTCTCCCTGCAGAGCCAGTCGGTACTCGCTGAATTGTCACTTTACCTTGCTGAGCTGTCACTTATTCTCTGAGCTGAATAAAAGTACCGATTGCTCAAACCCTGTCTCTGGGTCTACTTCAGCGGCCAAAACTAAAGGTCCCGCAGACAAAGCTAAGACTGAGCAAGCAGGAGCGGGGTCTGTCAAAAACTCTGCGAGAGGGCATCTGCTGAGAGCGTCAGCATGAGCAATGTGTCGACCAGGTTTGTATGAAGGTATAGGTATAATTGGCCAAAAACACGATCCAACACGTCATGCGTGGGGAAAACACCGTGGGGCTCTGGCGATTACCGGCTAATAATCCCAATAACGGCTGATGGTCAGTGACCAACTCAAATCTCCTGCCGTACAAATGCTCGTGGAAACGGCGGACCCCCGCAATCAGGGCTAAAGCCTCCTTGTCGATATGCCCGTAATTCCTTTCCGCTGTGGCTAGGGTCCGGGAAAAAAACGCCAAAGGGGCTTCCGAGCCATTTGGCAAGCGATGGCTGAGGACTGCCCCCACTCCGTACCGGGAGGCATCGCAGGTGAGAACTAATGGCAAACTTGGGGAATATTGGGCCAGGACACTATTTGAGGTGAGTATTCCCTTGACCGCTCTGAATGAGGCTTCTTCCCGCTCACCCCAGTGCCAGGTAGATCGCATGTCCAGCAGCCGATGCAATGGTTCCGCCACCGAAGCCTTATGCGGAATAAAAACCGCATAAAAATTTAAAAGCCCCAAAAAAGCTTGTAGCTCCTCCTTAGACTGGGATCTGGGAGCATCCCAGATTGCCTTCGTCTTCTCCGGGGTGGGATGGATTCCCTTCCTATCCACCCTGAACCCCAGGAAATCAACCTCTGATACCCCAAAGACACATTTCTTTGATTTAAGTTTCAGCCCCGCCTCTTGAAACTTGATCAGAACTTTTTAAACTCTCCATAGCAATTCGTCCTCGGAACTCCCCGAGACCAGGACATCATCAAAGTAGGGCACCGTGCCCTCCAGCCCATATAATAATCGCTCCATTAATCCCTGAAATATTCCAGGGGCAATAGAGACCCCAAACTGCAACCTATGGCATCTAAAACCCCCCCTGTGTGTGATGATTGACTGGGCAGTCATGGGGTCGACGGGGAGTTGCTGGTATGCTTGGGACAGGTCGAGCTTGGCAAAGACCCTACCATTTCCGAGGGTGTGGAGTAACTGCTGCACCACCGGCAGCGGGTATGAGTGGTGAGCCAGTGCCTTATTGACAGTGCATTTGTAGTCCTCACACAACCTTAGGCCCCCATCCCCTTTGAAAGCAATGACCAATGGGGTCTCCCAAACCGCCTGGTCGACTGGCTCCAATACCCCCTGGGCAATCAGCCGGTCCAATTCAGCGTCAACCTTTGGCCTGAGGGGAATGGGCACTCTGCGGGCTTTCAGCTGCACTGCGGGCCATTTGGGGTCGAGGCTAAAAGAGATTGGGGTTCCGGTATAACAGCCCAATTTGTTATCAAATACTGAGGGAAATTCCTTAGCTAATTCAGTAAAAACAGACCCCCCAATAACAGCATTAACCCCCGAGACAGACAACCCCAGAGACTTGAACCAGTCTAACCCCAAAAGGTTGGAAAATGGCCCGTCTACCACAATCAGAGGCAATTTGCTCACGAACGACTTGAACCTGACAGGGAATCTCCCCTCACCCAGAACTGGAATAGGGGCCCCCTGGTAGTCCCGTAAAGTCACATTACAAGGTTGTAGATGACTCTTACTCAGTCGAGGCACACACCGCTTCAGCGTGGCCCAAGAAACCAATGAATGTGCGGAGCCGGTGTCCACTTGCATGGAGCATGTCACGTCCCCGAGGCGAACTGTCACCGAGATTTTCTCCAACGAATCCGTCATCTCTCTGACATAAGTGGTTGCCGGGCGTGGACAGCTGTAAACCGCGTTGCAATCCTCTCTCCTATTTGAAGAAAATCTCCTCTGCCAGCGGGGATTGAACCCTTGGGACTCCCTCTGCTCCCTCGATGTGGCAGGAGGGGACCTGCGGGAACGGCAGACCCTCGCAATGTGCCCCCTGGCACCACAACGCCGGCAAGCCGCGTCTTTAAAAGGGCAGTTAGACCTAAAATGGCTCCCCCCACAACCTCTGCACGGGGATAGAGGGGGACGGGGGCGAGCAGCTGGAGGCTCACGACCTCGGGAAGCCCCCATCCGGCAAACTTCCTCCTCCTCAGCCTCACTGTTATCCTCTTTCTCCGCAGTGGCTTTAGGTTTCTCTGGCACAGCAGGCCCCTTGGCAGTAGCGTTCATGGAGCTGTCCATGGCTGCCAGCGACTGGGTGGACAGTTCAAAAGCTCGAGCCTCAGCTAAAGCCGTCTGAAAAGTTAAATCCCGGGTGGCCAAAAGGCGCCGCTTCAAGCAACCATCCCGGATTCCAAACACTAGCCTGTCCAGCAAATAATCATTCAAATCAGAGAACTCGCAATATAAAGCTGCCCGGCGGAGAGCAAGCCACAAAGTCATTAATTGATTCTCCCTCCACCTGGTTCCTTTGATAAAATTTGTATCTTCGTGCACAGCAGGAGGGGGCCGGGGCATAATGGTCCTGTAGAGTTGACAGGAAAGTCTGCCAAGGCACATCATGTATTGAGACTGGAGCAAACAAGGCTCTGGCCGTCTCAAACATCTCGGGACCGCAGAAACCGAGGAAATAAGACCTTTTCCGGTCACCCGAAATCTCAGTATACCCATTCGAAATCAAAAAACAATCGAATCGGGCGACATAAGAATCCCACGTCTCCCCTTGTGGGTTAAAAGGGGGAAAAGTAAGTTGCACAGACATCCTCACTTACTGCAGATATGTAATAAAGAATCCGAAATGCCAGGTTCGAACCTTCGTCGCCAGTATAATAACTGAGGCCTTTATTTGAACATGGTAGTTTAATGAAGAACATGCCTACAGGGCAGGTACAGGCTTAAAAAGTAAAGGCAATACACAGGCTTTTATATAACACTCTGCCTGAGGCAGTGACCAATCAATACAGAGGAACTTTCCCGCTTACATTGTAACTGGGGCTTGCGCGCCCTATCAGCACCTTGGATAGGGATCGGCGGCGCGGCTCTAAGCGGCCGTCTGTTACTATGCGGATACAGCAGCACACTCAAATTCTTTTTGTGAGTTCAGCATTGCCAAGTCTGCAGCAATTCTTCCTGACTCCCAACCGTACCATTACATCACCTTCACCTTTAGCCTCAGTTCCCTCTCCTAAATTTCCAGGAGAAACTGAGTGTGAACTATGAGAATGAAGTGCAGCTGTCTCGCTCCATTCTTCTGCTAGCAACTCCCTGGGATCACATGAAGCATCCTACAGAAGTGAAGCTTAAGTCTGTGTTTGCTGAGGTTATACCAGATTGTAAAACAATTTAGCAGCTTGATATCCATTTCTTATAGGACCTCTTATTTATAATACTGCCACTTGCATTCTGAACTAAAATGCAGAGACCCGTGAATACTTCCTCTTCTAAGCACAGTTATTTGTGTCTTCTAATTCTTGGAGGCAATTGTCCAAGAACAATCTGCACTGCATCCTCCATCTCTAGCCTAGAAAACGATATATCCACAGCAAAAAAAACCTGACCTTGTATCTTTACGTTTCTTTCATTACTCAATATTTACTATGCAAACTCAGATATTCTGAGGCTTTTTTTAGCTGTAACTTTGATCAAAATTTGGAAACAGAATCTAATTAAAATGCCAGTTTGAAAAGAAATGTTGGCTTTAAGACATGACAAGAAGTGTTAGCAGGCACATTATGTTTCTGCTATATTCCTCTATTTTCCCCACTCCTTTCCACCCACCCCCAGCAACCTTATCTCTTGTAGTTATCCTCAGTTTCCCACCACTGGATTGGGCCTGGGCATCTCATTACATCGAACTTGGACTCTTCATATCTAGTGGTTAAGATATCAAGCTATAAACTAGAACAGTGTTTCCCAACCTTGGCAACTTGAAGATATTTGGACTTCAACTCCCAGAATTCCCCAGCCAGCAAATGCTGGCTGGGGAATTCTGGGAGTTGAAGTCCAGATATCTTCAAGTTGCCAAGGTTGGGAAACACTGAACTAGAAGACAGTGAGCTTCTAGTTTTATTTTAGACATAAAAATGCAACTGGCAATTTCTGGCCAGTCAATCTCTCAGCAAAATCCACCTCAAGGGTTGTTGAGAAGGAGGATTATACTATACATTGTATGGTATTCACTGCCTAGAGGTATTTGTAAACAATACTAAAGGCAGGGCAAAAATACAAATAACAAAACACCTCATTCATTACCGAAATCCTGATGCTAGAAGGTGTTAGGGCCTGCCTTCTCTTTGCCATCACCAATCATCACCATTTAGTTACCGTTGACAATGGCCTGCTGAGCAGCTGAATTGCCTTGGAGACCTCAGCACTTTCTTTGCAACTGGGAGACAAGCATCAAATGGTACAGGAATAGGAAGCCGAAGTGGCGCAGCCCGTAGGGTGCAGTACTGCAGACCACTAAAGCTGACTGTAGATCTGCAGGTCAGCGGTTCAAATGTCATCACTGGCTCAAGGTTGACTCACCCTTCCATCATTCTGAGGTGGGTAAAATGAGGACCCGGATTGTGAGGGCAATATGCTGGCTCTGTTGTAAGCCACCCCGAGTCTAAGGAAAAGGGCGGCATTTTATATAAATAAATAAATAAATAAATAAATAAATAAATAAATAAATAAATAAATAAATAAATAAATAAATAAATAAATAAATAAATAAATAAATAAATAAGCAAGCAAGCAAGCAAGCAAGCAAGCAAGCAAGCAAGCAAGCAAGCAAGCAAGCAAGCAAGCAAGCAAGCAAGCAAGCAAGCAAACAAACAAACAAACAAACAAACAAACAAACAAACAAACAAACAAACAAACAAACAAGATTTAGCTGTATTTCTTTTTGGATCCTGATCTCACATCTTCCTTCCTTCCTTCCTTCCTTCCTTCCTTCCTTCCTTCCTTCCTTCCTTCTCTCCTTCCTTCCTTCCTTCTTTCCTCCCTCCCTCCCTCCTATCTTTCTTTATTTCTTTATTTCTTTCTTCTCTCTCTTTTGTTTATTTACTACTTTTTACTCCCTTTCAGTATTTTGCAAAATTCATGCTCTACAAGAAAATAGCATAACACATATGAATGAATAATTATGTTGTTTAGAATGTAATGTGATGTAAGAGTTTCTCTCTATGTCTTCCTCTTTCTCCATCATGGATGGATTTATCATCCAGAATGGTTGACCTCATCCAATCATTTTAGGACTGAGACTGTTAATTTGAATTCAGGGGCTCCTTCTGCCTGGCACTCCCAGTCATGACTCACTGTAAGAGAATAAAGGACTGAAACAATCCAGCAAGGGATGAAGCCACATCTATCCTCTCTTAGGACTGAGTCGTAACTGGGGGTCCCAGACAGAAGGAGCCCCTGAATTCAAATTAACAGATTCAGTCCTCAGATTGGACAAGGTCAACCCATCCACTTCATGATGAGAAGAGGTGTATCAGGTAAGGAACAAACATCCCTTCCCTCTAACCCACTCCCTTTTTTTAACTTTTTTTATATTTAGATCTTTGGTTATACCTTAAATTATTTCTCACATGCAAGATTGCAGAAGTGCTCGGTTTTCCCTTGTGCTTCTGGATGTCCATAAGGTTTGTTTAAGCTATACTTTCCTCAGCTTCGAGCAGGAAGACCCCAAAAAACCCTTCATTACATTTTCTATTATCCCAGAGCTAAAGGAAGAAATAAGCTAAGACCTACCCAGCTGGATGCACTGGATCATATCAGGAAGTTCTACTCGATTGGCAGCAGGAAATTGTAATTCTTCTACTACTGAAATCTGGAAAGAAGGATCTCTTAGGAGGCCAACAACAAGACTATGAATGATGGGCATATTGAAGGCTTCTCCCCTCCTCTTTGAGCACATGGCCTTCATCCATTGAAGGAATAAGAGAGAAAGGAGGTGCCTTCTTTTTTAGATCAATACTCACAAGGTCCTTTTACCTGGCATGCAATGAGGGTAACTGCAAAAATGCTGATTGACCTAGGACAAAGCAATGTGAGAGATCAAGTTTGATTTGGTTTGGTTTGGTTTTAATTACATATGATTAAATATAATCATTCCCCATATCTTTTATGACTGTTTCTCGTATTGTCTCTCATTACAAATTATAACTCAAAAGCTCCTTTAATATCGGGCTGCCTATAGCCTTAAGGTCAGAAGAATGTCACCCTTCTAAAAATGGGGAAATGATTTTTCTCCCATGGAGTAAGGGAGCCTTGCTTGGCAGCTGCTGCTGTTCTTCTCCACCCTATACTTGAGTGTTTTCTGCAACGTTATTAAAATTAATAGCTTCCAAAAAGATTATGAGAGGTAGTTTGATGTAGTAATAAATACATCGGACTAGAAACCAGGACACTGTGAATTCTAGTCCCATCTCAGGCACCATGCAGCTGGGCTTAACTCTAGGAAGGAGAAGACAAGGGCGCACCACTTCCAAAATCTTGCCGAGAAAACTGCAGGGATTGGTTCAAACAGTCACTAGGAGTTAGCTCTATTGAAAGCACACACACCCAAAAAAGCCCCAATAAATGAATGGGTAAATGGCATTGAAAATAATAAAGAATATTAGAGCAGAGTGAAACTGTAGAATCCAACCTGAATTGAAGAATATGAAAATGTCTACAAAAAGCCAAGTCATCAATTGGGGTGGGGAAAAAGTCAAAAAGCTATCATACTACTAAAATAGACTTTTTGAGCTAATCCATTTCAGAAATCAGCTGAGGACAAAACACCCTCTGTCTCTACTAGTTGTTGTGGTTAGCTCTGGCCCAGCTCCTGCCCCAAGGACTGTGGATGTGGGGGAGACATCCACATGCTGCAGGCCTGTTTTGCGCCCCCCCCCCGGTGGAATCTGCTGATGAAGGCTCCTCTGACCAAGAAGACATGAGTGACAGGGAGGAGGAGAGTGGGGTAGACAGCTCAGAAGGAGATCAATTATCTAGCTCCTCCTTGGATTCAGAACAAGAGTTAATGATATAGCCACGCATACGGAGAGCGATTATTATTATTATTATTATTATTATTATTATTATTATTATTATTATAATTTATTGGATTTGTATGCCGCCCCTCTCCGCAGACTCGGGGCGGCTGCATAGGCAACAATAACTGAGAGATTATTATCAAAGAAAATGAGGCCACCTGTGGTTGGGTGGGGCTGTGGTAATTAGTGAGGCTGCTATAAAGAGCAGCCTGTGGGTTTGGCCATTGTGGAGGATTATCTGATCGTTGTGTTTCGTGACTGCTTTACTGACTTTGACCTTTTGTGTGCTGATTTTTCCCCGCTTTGAAACTAAACCAGAGCAAAGTGTGTTTCACTTTGTGAAAGAAGAAGGACTGTGAATTGCCTCACAGCTGCAAGCTAAGTATCACAGAACTGATAAGGGACTTGTACAAATTACCAGTTTGTTTGGAGACAAGTGCTCTTTGCTATACCAAAAGAGGGCTTAGTTTAAGTGACTTTTCACTATAAAGAACATTGTTTTGAATTTTCAAATGTGTGTGTGTGTCTGAAATTTGTACCTGTGAATTTTTGGGAGAAGTCTACCAGAGAGCCTGACAGAACACTAGTGATGTGTTTTGATGCTGTCTCTCATAGCCACTTGCTTTAATATGATGGAACCATGCTTTCTTCAGGTGGGTGCTCTGCCCTCCCCCCACGTATCCCCATCACCCCACTGAGAACAATGCCTGCCTTCCAACCTCTTCAATGCACGCCTATCCCCCACCCCCGGCTGCCACCTGACCCCATTCCCCAAGCACAATTCCTTCCACAGAGAACAATATTTAGCTGTCTGCCTGCTGAACTTTTCTCTGGATTTCAAAGACATACTCTCATCAATCATTCCTAGGGACTCTCCTGATTCATGGCTGCTGTCCAAATTAACAGACTTCCTTGTTCGCTCTCTCAACTGGGCTTCCTACATCCAGCCTTATTATGCCATCCCATCAGTTACTCCATCTTCATTTCAGCGATTTCCCACCTGTAACTCAATAGTGCCAATTTGAAAAAGTTTTCTTAGGATCCCCTGTTAACCTCTGTCGTCAACTCTGAAGATGTGAACACCCATTTGGGATTCTTTTAGATTGCATCTTGCTGCAGAAAGTTTTAATGCCCAGAAATATTAGGATGGCGCTTTTCCTGAATTATTTTATTCATCTCATCTCTTTTATCAATATCTTTCCAAAGGAAGTGGCAGAAGTTAAAATGTTGGTCTTTTTGGCTTATTACATTTATCAAATGAAGCAAGAATTGACTGGGAGTACAAGAACTTCCAAACAACGATTCGGCATTAGTTTGATCATAGCTGTACATTCCACATTCTCAAAACTTCTGCAGCACTTGAGAGCTGAGATTTATTTCTAGTTCACTTGAATCCAACACTGCTGAAAAGCAAGGGCGTGTGTTTTAAGATGTGTGACTTTGTTTCCCTTGCTTCATTCCTCCATTTCCTCTTGACTTCGGGGTCTTGAAGGCTTTGCAGCTCACCCCTCATGGCTTCCTTTCTCTTCATTATTGATAAGCACTAGGCTTATTTTTAATGCCTATCCCTTTTTGTGGAATTGGGTGAAGAGAATTTTAGACTTGCATGACCTTTTTATTGTTATTAGTTGCAAAGTCACAATGTTCCTCCAGGCCTTCCTGCTCTCTACCATCCTCTGAAGTCCATTTAAGCTCGCACCTACAGCTTCATTGGCTCCATCCAGCCACCTCATTCTCTGTCATCTTCTTCTTCTTTTTCCCTCAGTCTTACCCAGCATTAACCTCTTCTCCAGTGAGTCCTTCCTTCTCATTTAGTGGCCAAAGTATTTGAGTTTCAGGATCTGGCCTTTTAAGGAGCAGTCAGGGTTGATCTCCTCTAGACTGATTGGTTTGATCACCTTGCAGTCCAGGGGACTTGCAGGAGTTTTCTCTAGCACCATAGTTCAAAGATCTCAATTATTTGTTGCTCAGCCTTTCTTATGGTCCATACATTGCAACTGCGATTGACTATACACACTTTTATTGGCAGGGTGATGTATCTGCATGGGGGGGGGTCACCATCTGGGTAGCGGAAATGGCCTAGGAATGGCGTGACCGAGAGACTTCCGGTGAAAATCACCAGGTTTTTGCTTCTGCGCATACGTGGAAGCAAAAATACTGGCAAAAATAGCTGAAATCTTGCGAAATTTGGCTTGTTGCACATGCACAGAAGCCAAATCTTGCACTGAGCATGCGCACATGTTGGGAGCATGCACGCCAGCCACTGCGGACTGTCTGTGTAGCGAGATAAGTGGCTCGCCACCGCTGTATATCTGCTTTTCAGTAGGCTGTCTAAATTTGTCATAGTTTTCCTCCCCAGGAGCAAGCATGACCTTTAGCTACTGAGGGTCTGAGGAGGAGGAGATCAGGGACCCAATCCTGAATGCCCAGGTCAGAAGAATGAGGGACAGACAGGAACAGTTAAGGAAGATCAGGAAAAAGAAGTTAGCACAGCTGTGCATAATCAGCACTCCCCGAGAGCGCACTATTCTGCCTACCATATGTATATATGTATGACAAATATAAATAAATAAATAAATAAAGTATTTAAGGGGAGGAGTTTGAGAATGCTCTTTGCACGCAGTCAACGTTCAAACCTTTCAAAGAGAAACAACCTGAATTCTGTCTGACAAACTTCGATTAAGTACTGGTCAGTTCTGGGGTTAAATTCTTGTGAAGGACTGTCGGCTGAGAAGCACTAGTGTGGGAGGCCTTCTCTTTGTATCTCTTTGTATCTCTTTGAGGTGAGGAGAGGCCAGGCACCCTAATCCTAACCCAAACCCTTGGCGTGAGTGATGTCACGTTGGCCACCTTTAAGCCTGTGACATGACCTTTAAGCCACCTCCCTTTTGCATGATCATCTAGCCACTCCCACTGGGTCACATGGCTGGCAAGCCACACCCACAAAATAAGCCATGCCCACAGTGTGATAATAAAATATTTTGCAACCCATCACTGCCCAACATCCATAGGACCTGGAATCAGTTGAGATATGGATCAGAGTTGACAAATCTGCCAGTATTTTTTATACTGAAGAAAGAGTTGTAGGTGCAGTTTTGTTCTGTTAAACTTCTTAATTTACCCCTTAATGTTTTCAAGTCCATCCCATAACTGTATCAACCAGTGCAAACAATAAATTGCAGCGTTCATCAAGGCAATAGGCAACTTTAAATAAAGCTCTGTTTGTAAGGTCCCTTGCCTTGCCTCTCCTCCACCAACCTGTCAGTGGAAATCTTTGATTCCTACATGTTCTTTCCTGTTAACTGTTCGTACAGGCAGTGACACCCAAATAGAGAAAGGACATGACATACATAAAATAAACAGACACCAAACATAACACAAGAAAGTAACATTTACAATCCAGCTGACAAAGCCAGTCACTTCTTCTGAAATAACATGGCAGGCTTCCGCGATATTATCCCTGGCTATATACCCTACACAAACACAATACTGGCATCTTAATAATATAAATTAATGTATCATATATTAACACAATTTAGCAACACTATGGGCACCCCTAGATAAACAATATTGTCATTAATAAAGGAGCCACAGGAAAATGAATGAAACATCCAAAGGAGCCACAAAAAACAGAAGTGTGTGTGTGTGTGTGTGTGTGTGTTTGTATATGACCATGCCTGCCTATCTCTATAAATACAGAATATGTACCTGTCTTTATGCCGCTCTGTGTGTGTGTGTGTGTGTGTGTATGTGTGTGTATGTGTGCATATCCAACTGAAAATAAACTGCAAACATTTGAATAGCTTCACAGCAGGGATGATATATCTAAAGAAATTTACTGAAATATGCTGGCAAATCCATCCTTTTCTCTCCCATTAAAATGGCAATTGACTGTAAACCTCGCACCCCTCCCCACTGCGACTTTAATTGTAAAGATTCCTGTTACATATCATATTAGAATTTAGTTAAAATTGTAGAACACATTATTTCCAATCAGACAGCCAACCATCACTCACAAAGATTTTTTAAAAAGGTGATTAATAATTCATCTCAGATAAGGAAAAGATCTATATTTATACCATCTTCTCAGCCACCATAAACTACCTGACAATTGTTCAGTAATGATGCCCAGTAAATTCTTTAAAATGGTAATTTGTCATTCTGTCACTTCATTTGTGACCTAAAATTCCTCACTTGAGGCATCATCAAATAAATTAATCACTTTCCAGGATCCATTTCTCTGTTCTGCAGGTTATTATGCCCGGGTTCTCTTGTGTTTCCGTTCATTTGCATATATTTAATGGCTCAGCAGTGGTTCACTATGGCGCATAGCACACGCATCTCATTACAGGTGAAATATTCTAACTGCCACTATCCCTGAGAAAGAGAGTAACTCTTCCAATTTAATTTTCCTGATGTAACAAAACCATGATTCTTCACACTGCAGTGTTGATGCCATCCATCAGTCACAATCAATAAAATCATCCTGGAAGTACGCCTTCTTCAGCATCGTGCCTTCACACTGGGTATTATTTGAGGGAGGTAATTAAACTCATAATATGTAATGAATGTAAATGAAGAAAAAAATCCTCATGTCCTCCTCTAACTATGCTTATTTTACGGCTTTGATTTAAAGTATTTTTACATCTTACAATCTATGAAATACATAAGACCCTAAAGGGAAGCCATCAGAAGTACAGTAAGGCAATCAATCAATATGTATAACGACTAATTAAGAAGTAACATATTTTAGTGTGATTTTTTTTTCAAAAAAATGCTATCCTTGATAGATCCTTTCCCCCCCCTGCTTAAAATGTAGCATTTCCTCCGAGCCTTATTTATTTTACTGATTTCCACATCCCCCTCTAGACTTTGAATAGCACCTTTTTCTCCCACAGAGTTTTCTCTTTAAAACACATTATCATCTCTTTTAAAACACCTAAGTTAACAAACGGTGAATTTGATCTGCACTCTTCTCAGGAAAGCAGAGAAAAGATAAAGGTAGTATTTGCAATTTACAGGGCATGCCTTTCTTGCTCTATGAATCAGAAAACAGTTTGTTAAAGGTACTACTGTACTTTTACTTTTAAGAAAATCAGCTTCAATTATATACCATATGCATAAACTATATAAGCCTGAGATCCCCCAGGCTTATATAGTTTACGCATGGTATGATTGTGTAGTATGGTTTTAATGTTGGGTTTTAGATGTTTTTAATATTAGATTTGTTAAACTGTTATTATTTTGTTGTGAGCCGCTCCGAGTCTACGGAGAGGGGCGGTATACAAATCTAATAAATATTAATATTAATAATAATAATAATAATAATAATAATAATAATAATAACAATAATAATAATAATCCACTGGAACTTGTGCCGGAACTACCATTTACCAGTGGCAAAGAACTGGTGGGATCATAAGCCCCCAAAAGTGGTCGAAAATGAGCAAGCAAAACTACTGTGGGACTTCCGACTTCAGACTGACCAAATTCTGAAGCATAACACATCAGACATTGTGATCGTGGAGAAAAAGAAAGTATGGATCATCGACATCGCAATCTCAGGAAACAGCAGAATTCAGGAGAAGCAGCTAGAGAAATTAGTGAAATACGAAGATCTAAAAATCGAGCTGCAACGACTCTGGCATAAATCAGTGAAAGTGGTCCCAGTGGTACTTGGCACGCTGGGCGCAGTACCAAAGGATCTCAGCAGACATTTGAAAACCATCGGAATTGACAAAATCTCCATCTGTCAATTGCAAAAGGCCGCTTTACTGGGATCGGCAAACATAATTCGCTGCTACATAACGCAGTCCTAGGTGCTTGGGAAGTGCCCGACTGGTGATGAAATACGAAATCCAGCATAATGATCTCGTTTGCTGTGTTGTACTGACATAATAATAATAATAATAGTAATAATAATAATAATAATAATAATTATTATTATTATTATTATTATTATTATTATTATTATTATGCCACTAGTAACTCACTTCATTTTCATAAACAGTGGAAGGTTATTATGTCCACACTTCCTGCTGCAATATCAACCACAACTAGATACAGTGATCCCCCGGTTATTGCGTCCCCAACCATTGCGAACAGGGTAATTTGCGAATTTTGAACCCGGAAGTCAAAATACCATCTACGCATGCGTGCCCTTTTTTCTATGGGCACGCATGCATAGATGGCGCCTGGCAGATCAGCTGCTGGGCGGCTTCCCTGGGTCTTCCCCCTCTTGCTGGCATCAGCGAGGAGTTTCCCCACCGCCCAGGCAAACTCCTCGCTGCCGCTCGCCCGCCCTTCGTCCGCCCACGCCGTTCGCTCCCCCTCTTGCTGGCGGGAGGGCGAGAAGCCCTCCCCAGCACCCGCTCGCCCGCCCTTCGCCGCTCGCCTGCCCTTCGCCCTGGCCGCTTCTTTCCAGCGGAGAAATTCCAGCCCCCACCTGGTCCCGCCCGATCCTCCTCCCTGAGGCAGCTCGCCCTCCCATGGCCGCTTCCTCCACCCTCCATCGCAAGCCCTCGCCACCGCAGCCAACGCGCGCTGCGATCTTCAAGCCCGGCTCCTTTCGGCCCAGCATCCCGGGCCAAGCAGCTGCCTTCCGTGACTGAGCCTGGCTCGCCCGGAAGATCGTAGCGCGCGTTGGCTGCAGCGGCGGCGACGTTGCTGCCGGCTTGGCTTCCCTCGCCAGCGCAGCCAACGTGCGCTATGATCTTCCGGGCAAGCCAGGCTCAGTGACGGAAGGCAGCCGCTTGGCCCGGGATGCTGGGCCGAGAGGAGCCGGGCTTGATCCGCTGAGCCTGGCCGGCTTGGCTTCCCTCACCGGCGCAGGCAACACGCGCTGCCATCTTCCGGGCCAGCCAGGCTCAGCGGATCAAGCCCGGCTCCTCTCGGCCCAGCATCCCGGGCCAAGCGGCTGCCTTCCGTCACTGAGCCTGGCTCGCCCGGAAGATCGTAGCGCGCGTTGGCTGCAGCGGCGAGCGAAGCCAAGCTGGCAGCAATGTCGCCGCCGCTGCAGCCAACGCGCGCTACGATCTCAGCGGATCAAGCCCGGCTCCTCTCGGCCCAGCATCCCGGGCCAAGCGGCTGCCTTCCGTCACTGAGCCTGGCTCGCCCGGAAGATCGTAGCGCACGTTGGCTGTGCTGGCGAGGGAAGCCAAGCAGGCGCGCCGTTCTCCGCTGACTCCTAAAGCGGGGAAGTTTGCCAGGAGTCAGCGGAGAACGGCGCAACTGTTTTAAAACGATCGGAGCTTTCCAATGAGTCCCGAAGACAAACGGCAAACTTCCGCGTTTGTCTTCGGGACTCATTGGAAAGCCGCGCGGGTGTTTTAAAACATCCCCGCCGACATGGGGGGCTTGCTAGCACCCCCCCAAACCCGGGTTGGGGGTTCGGGGGGGTGCTAGCGAGCCCCCCATGTCGGCGGCCGCGCCCCCCCCCCCAATCTTCGGCTCCTCGCTAGCGCTGCGGAAGTTAAAAACACCATCTGCACATGCGCAGATGGTGTTTTTACTTCCGCAGCGCTACTTCGCGAAAACCCGCTCATTGCGGGGGGTCCTGGAACGGAACCCTCGCAACGAGCGGGGGATCACTGTAGATAAGATTGGTTTCCCTCCACACCCATAGTTTTAGAAAGCTCAGTGGAAGTCAGTTGGCACAAACATTGTTTCTATGTTTTGCCTTGTGATTCACAATCTACCTTCCAGGACCTTCCATGTCCTGATTGATATCACATGCACTGACATCGAAGATGGTTATTGCCAGTGGCTATAATATATGTGTGTATCCAAAGGGCAGCAAGTTTGTGTGAATGTAGAACAGAAAGAATTCCCTGGTAAAAGCACTTTTCACAGAATGAAAAATGATCCTTATTATACATTTCAATTTAGTAATTTGGGTAATTGTTTCAAAGAGACTCACTAAATCTGCACAGAGGAATTTTAGGGGCAAAATCATGAATTAACCATTTATAGCTCTTATCTGATAAATTACCATCGTTGCGTGTTTTTTTTTTAATAGTGCATTTATTCTGGAGAGGCTGCAGGTTTGTCTTTCATATGAAATTCAGCTGGCCATTCATCGGAAACTGACCCATTACACAAATAGTTTTGGTGCTGTATTTTTAATACATCAATGTCCAGCCCATTTTAGGCAAGCCTGTAGTTCAAAGTGGCCACTTCTGCTCAAAGACAGGAATCACACATCTATGCAATGAACAAAAGTAGGCTGTCAGAAGGGATATGTCTTCACAAGGGAGCAAAAAAACGGGATGGCCTTGATTTCAGGCTGTGGAATAGAAACTCTAACTCCAACTGAGCAAAATAAGGAGCCTAGGACGATGGCAGTGCTGGGCTTCAGAGCTTAGTGACAGAGTTCTGATGTACAGATTTGATTTGATCGATTTATTTATTTGCATCATGCCTTTATTAATGTTACAGGTAACCCAAGTGAGCAAACATATCCAACACACCTGTCTCCTCCTATTTTCCCCACAACAACGACCTTTTTAAGGTGGGCTGGGCTGAAAGAAAATGACAGACCCAAAGTCACCCAGTTAGCTTTCATGGTTAAGTTTCAAGACTTGAACTCATGTCTTCTGCTTTCTAGCCTGATGCCTTAACCCAGTGTTTCCCAACCTTGGCAACTTGAAGATATTTGGACTTCATCTCCCAGAATTCCCCAGCCAGTATTCACAGAATTCTGGGAGTTGAAGTCCAAATATCTTCAAGTTGCCAAGGTTGGGAAACACTGCCTTAACTGCTAGACCAAACTGATTCATTTGCTGACATTTCCTAGTATTTCTCTAGCAATTGTGGTTGACATGTTTAGAGATGTTCTGGATGCTAAATGCTGAAGCCCCCTATTGGCCATCTGATACCAGCCATATCCCCAAATGCTTAAAAACACATGTACCAGCTTACTTCTAGGATACTGCGCCTAGGAATCATTAAATCATTGTTGCTTTGTTGAATGAGGAAGAGAATGCAAGGTCTGAGAGGCATGTCATAATATTGCCCTATATCAATGTTGGCGAACCTATGACACAGGTGCCACTTAATCATTCAAGTGAACTGTTAAATCCTCACCTTACAACCTTACCAATGTCGCTCGCTAGGGTGACAATTGGCTTCACATTTCCTGTGCTCTCCTTCCTGGGTCGCCCCTCCGCCTCAGGCTGGGTAGCTAGGCGAACGGGTGCTGCCAGAAGCATAAATGCTTCCAGCGCTGCTTCCACCCACGCCTTCTGCTTGCACCTCAGGTGGGAGGTGGCCGCATGAGGCTGGAGGGGATCTGGGCAGGAGAGAGGGAAGCTCATCTGAAGCCAGTAGGAAGGAAAGAGGAAAAAAGCAGTGAGCACAGAAGCAGCAGCAACAGCAGGGGGGGGGGGAAGGAGAGCTCAGCCAAGACCAGTAATCCAGGAAGTGACAGTCACCGATCAGCTGGAGCAGCGCATGCATCTTCATTTCTGCCGGTGGAACTGTGCTCCACCCCATTCTGCCTGCTGCCCACCCCTGCATACAGTGTGAGGAAATGGGTGATGGGAATGATGAGAAAAAACCAGTAGTAATAGTAGTGAAAACTTAGTAAATCGTTTGACAGTGTTGAGGGAATTATTTGTTTAGATGGCGTTTGAGAAAAAACTGTTCTTGTGTTTAGTTATCTAGGTATGCAGTGCTCTGTAGCGACATTTTGAGGGTAGGAGTTGAAACAGTTTATGTCCAGGATGCGAGGGGTCAGTAAATATTTTCACAGCTCTCTTTTTGACTCGTGCAGGCGACCCCTGTCATGGTGAGGGTGATTAATGTCCATTTGAACACTAATCCATCGCGGAGGTGATGGACTAAGAGCGCAGTCATTTAGTTTCAAAACAAGATTTCTTTTTATTATAAAAGTAGAAAAACAAATATCTCACAAGGGACAAAGGAAAGATACATCTTCACATTATGGCAGCTAGAATAGGAATGGCAGAATAAAGAACAACAGGGCATAAAGGCGGATATGAGGTATAATGATGTGGCAGGATATTACATCATAATAGGTGGATCTAATAAAACACACACAGTTAACTATTTAATTACTGAATGTCTCTGAATGTCTCTGGGGCTGTCAATATTCAGCGTGACAACCCCGACTGTACTGAAAAAAACTACAGTCAAATCCTTTGTTGAGTCAAGTATCTTCTGCCTTGTCTGAATGTGGGATATGGTTCTTCTCCAATTTCTTGTCTTGCAGAGAAACCCCAGCAGGGTTCCCTGAAGACGAAGCGTTTAAGTGTGCTTCTTCAACACACATTACTAATATCTGGCCGGAGGCTGACTTTTGCATCTTGACAAAGCTGTGGAACCTCCACGTTCCACCATTAATTTCTATCTTTCTAATTTGTGAGGCAGAAAAAGTGCTGATCTGCCCTAAGCTCTATTTGTATAAATTCACCAAAAGAAGCAATTGTCTGCTGTGAGTAATGCTTCTATAGTTGGCCTAGGCAGCAGTAGGATACTCCTCAGTATTTTATCAGCAAATAAATGAGCTCAGTCCCACCTCTATATGCTTTACTCTGAACTGATGGATTAGAACTGACCATCACAACTACTCATTCTCTATATTCTTTATGTTTATTAATGCTAGCATTTGGGGGAGGAGAGGGGGAAAAAAGATTCTAAACTTAAATTCTTTTGAAGTTACCATGATTACCGTCACCTATATTTGTTTTTTGTTTTTTTAAAGGCCAGTCATTTTTTGTTTTTCAGTTCAATAGGGGGAAAAAATGTTTGCGCATTTCTAGTCAACATTTCTCTTTTCCTGCTAATGGGATCCAATTAGACCTGGCTGCTGATACAAAATTTGAGGGGGGGGGGTGTTTAGTAAACATAATTTATTCAATTTATTTATTTATTTGATTTTTATGCCGCCCTTCTCCTTAGACTCAGGGTGGCTTACAACATGTTAGCAATAGCACTTTTTTAACAGAGCTAGCATATTGCCCCCACAATCCGGGTCCTCATTTTATCCACCTCAGAAGGAGGGAAGGCTGAGTCAACCTTGAGCCGGTGATGAGATTTGAACCACTGCCCTTCAGATCTACAAGTCAGCTTCAGTGGCCTGCAGTACAGCACTCTACCTGCTGCGCCACCCCGGCTCATAATAAACAATGCTTCCATACTTTGCTTATAAAATTGCCAATAGGGTAAAAGTAGAATTGCATAACAGATTAGATTAATGAAATGAAACTTTTGAAAGTGGTTATTCATTTGCAAAGGGAACAGGACCACGGTATAACTTCCACATACTGTATCCGGAGACTATATGGAAGTTGCTTTATTTATAAGTTCCTTTGTTGATACTGTATTTCCTATTTAGAAGTATCTATATTTATCCCATTTATTATATGGGAAAATGCACATTCCTTTCTTCTTCTGTTTTCCCTACATCAGCCTTATGATGTGCATTGGGCTGAGAAAGAATGACTGGCCCAAAATCATTTAAGCTTTGTGCCTAATGTGGGGTAGAACTTACAGCCTCCCAAGTTCTAGGCCAGCACCTTAAACGCTACACTAAATTGGCATTTTTATTGTGATGATGACAATGATGGTGATGGCGATGGCGATGGCGATGGCGGTGGCGATGGCGGTGGCGATGGCGATGGTGATGGTGATGGTGATGGTGACGACGACGACGATGAGATGGCTGTTTTATTGCAGTGGTCCCCAAACACTTCAGCTCATTCACTCTTTATAAAGTTTCATATTATTGCTTGAAAATAATTTAATAAATGCTACTTTAATAATACTGTGAATAACCCTAATCCAACCCAAACTCAAGCCCTACCCCTACCCCTACCCCTACCCCAACCCCAACCCCAACCCTAACCCTAACCCTAACCCTAACCCTAAACCTAACCCAAAGCCAAAGCCAAACCCAAACCCTAACCTTAACCTTAACCTTAACCTTAACCCAAACCCTAACCCTAACCTTAACCTTAACCTTAACCCAAACCCTAACCCTAACCCAAACCCTAACCCTAACCCTAACCCTAAACCTAAACCTAACCCTAACCCAAACACAAACACAAGCCCAAACACAAACCCTAACTCAAACCCTAACCCTAAACCTAAACCTAAACTTAAACCTAACCCAAACTCAAATACAAACCCAAACCCTAACCCTAACCTAAACCCTAACCCTAACCAATTTGGATAGTTTGAGAGGGAATTGACTTTGAGTAAACTTGTTTTAGTAGTTTGTTGCAAATTGCCTACAGCTGACAAAATAAGGGGTATATTATTTATTATTTATTTTTTATTATTATTGA